>NW_023045792.1:0-8196 GCF_011762505.2 Arvicanthis niloticus | reverse complement strand
TGTCTGCTCCACTCTCTGGATGCCCTTCTGTTCTCCCCTCTCTGAGGATGTGTTTCTGTCTCCTCCTGTCTCAATGCACTGCATTTCTCTCCTCTCTCTGTATGCCATTCTGACATCTCATCTGCATGGATGCCTTCTGTCTTCTCCTCTCTCTGGATGGCTTTCTGTTCTCTCCTCTCTCTGGATCCATTCTGTCCTCTCTCTCTCTGGATGCCCTTCTTCACTCTCCTCTATGTGAATGCCCTTCTTTCCTCACCTCTCTCTGGGTGCCCTTCTGTTCTCTCCTCTCTCTCTGGATTCCCTTTTTGTCTTCTCCTCTCTCTGGATTCCCTTTTGACCTCCCCTCTCGAATGGATGAACTTCTGTCTTCTCTTCTCTCTGGTTGTCTTTCTGTTCTCTCCTCTCTCTGGATGCCCTTCTGTGCTCTCCTCTCTCTGGATGCCCTTCTGTCCTCTCCTCTCTCTGGATGCCCTTCTGTCTGCTCTGCTCTCTGGATGCCCTTCTATTCTCCCCTCTCTGAGGATGTGTTTTTGTCTCCTCCTGTCTCAATGCCCTGCTCTTCTCTCCTTTCTCTGTATGCCATTCTGACATCTCATCTCCATGGATGCCCTTCTGTCTTCTCCTCTCTCTGGATGGCTTTCTGTTCTCTCTTCTCTCTGGATCTCTTCTGTCCTCTCCTCTCTCTGGATGCCCTTCTTCACTCTCCTCTCTTTGGATGCCCTTCTTTCCTCACCTCTCTCTGGATGCCCTTCTGTTCTCTCCTCTCTCTGGATTCCCTTTTTGTCTTCTCCTCTCTCTGAATGCCGTTCTGATCTCTGCTCTCCATGGATACCCTTCTGTCTTCTCTTCTCTCTGGTTGGCTTTCTGTTCTCTCCTCTCTCTGGATGCCCTTCTGTTCTCTGCTCTCTCTGGATGCCCTTCTGTCCTCTCCTCTTTCAGGATGCCCTTCTGTTTTCTCTGCTCTCTGGATGCCCTTCTATTCTCCACTCTCTGTGGATGTGTTTTTGTCTTCTCCTCTCTCGATGCCCTTCTCTACTCTCCTCTCTCTGGATGCCTTTCCAACCTCTCCTCTCCATGGATGCCCTTCTGTCTTCTCCTCTCTGGATGGCTTTCTGTTCTCTCCTCTCTATGGATCCCTTCTTTCCTCTCCTCTTTCTGGATGCCCTTGTTTCCTCACCTCTGTCTGTATTCCCCTTTGTCCTCTCCTCTCTCTGGATGCCCTTCTGTTCTCTCCTCTCTCTGCATTCCCTTTTTGTCTTCTTCCATCGTTTGATCCCCTTCTCTTCTATCCTCTCTCTAGATGCTCTTCTGTTCTCTATTTTCTCTAGATTCCTTTCTGTTCATTCATCTCTCTGGATGCACTTCTCTCCTCTCCTCTCTATGGATGCCCTTCTGTTCTCTCCTATATCTAGATGCCCTTCGGTCTTCTCCTCTCTCTGAATGCCCTTCTGTACTCTGCTCTCTATAAATGCTCTTCTGTCTTCTCTCTCTGGATGGCTTTCTCTTCTCTCTTCTCTCTGGATCCCTTCTGTCCTCTCCTCTCTCTGGATGCCCTTCTTCAGTCTCCTCTCTCTGGATGGCCTTCTTTCATCACCTAACTCTGGATGCCCTTTTGTCCTCTCCTCTCTCTGGATGCCCTTCTATTCTCTCCTCTCTCTGCATTCCCTTTTTGTCTTCTCCCCAACCTGGATGCCCTTCTCTTCTATCCTCTCTCTAGATGCCCTTCTGTCCTCTATTTTCTCTGGATTCCTTTCTGTTCATTCGTCTCTCTGGATGCCCTTCTGTTCTCTCCTATCTCTGGATGCCCTTCTGTTCTGTCCTCTCTCTGGATCCCTTCTGTGCTCTCCTCTCTCTGGATGCCCTTCTGTCCTCTCCTCTCTCTGGATGCCCTTCTGTCTGCTCAGCTCTCTGGATGCCCTTCTGTTATCCCCTCTCTGTGGTTGTGTTTTTGTCTTCACCTTTGATGCCATTCTCTTCTCTCCTCTCTCTCGATGCCCTTCTGACATCTCCTCTCCATGGATGCCCTTCTGTCTTCTCCTCTCTCTGGATGCCTTTCTGTTCTCTCCTCTCTCTGTATACCTTCTGTCCTGTCCTCTCTCTGGATGCCCTTTTTCACTCTCCTCTCTATGGATGCCCTTCTTTCCTCACCTCTTTCTGTGTGCCCTGTTCTCTCCTCTTTCTGGATTCCCTTTTCGTCTTCTCCTCTCAATGGATGCCCTTCTCTTCTATCCTCTCTCTAGATGCCCTTCTGTCCTCTATTCTCTCTGGATTCCTCTCTGTTCTCTCGTCTCTTTGGATGCCCATCTGTGCTCTCCTCTCTCTGGATGCCCTTCTGTCCTCTCCTCTCTCTGGATGCCCTTCTGTCTTCTCTGCTCTCTGGATGCCCTTCTGTTCTCCCCTCTCTGTGGATGTGTTTCTGTCTTCTCCTCTCTCGATATCCTTCTCTACTCTCCTCTCTCTGGATTCCCTTCTGACCTCTCCTCTCCATGAATGCCCTTTGGTCTTCTCTCTCTGGATGGCTTTCTGTTCTCTCCTCTCTCTGGGTGCCCTTCTGACATCTCCTCTCCATGGATGCCCTTCTGTCTTCTATCTCTGGATGGCTATCTGTTCTCTCCTCTCTCTGGATTCCTTCTGTCCTCTCTTATCTCTGGATGCACTTTTTCCTCACCTCTTTCTGGATGCCCTTCTGTCCTCTCCTCTCTCTGGATGCCCTTCTGTTCTCTCCTCTCTCTGCATTCCCTTTTTGTCTTCTCCCCTCACTGGATGCCATTCTCTTCTATCCTCTCTCTAGATGCCGTTCTGTCCTCTATTCTCTCTGGATTACTCTCTGTACTCTCATCTCTCTGGATGCCATTCTTTGCTCTCCTCTCTCTGGATTCCCTTCTGTCCTCTCCTCTGTCTGGATGCCCTTCTCTTCTCTCTTCTCTCCTGATGCTCTTCTGTCTTCTCCTCCCTCTGGATGCCCTTCAGTCCTCTCCTTTCTCTGGATGGCCTTCTGTCTTCTCCTCTCTTCTTATGCACTTCCGTTTACTCATCTCTTCAGCTTCCCTTCTGTCTTCTCCTCTCTCTTGATGTCCTTCTGGTCCCTCCTCTCTCTGGATGCTATTCTTTTCTCTCCTTTCTCCGGATGCCCTTCTGTCTTCTCCTCTTCCTGGATGCCCTTCTGCTCACTCCTCTCTCTGGATGACCTTCTTTCTTCTCCTCTCTCTGGATGCCCTTCTGTTCTCTCCACTCTCTGTATTGGCTTTTTAATTTCTTCTCTCTCTGGATACCATTCAGTCCTCTCCTTTTCTGGATGCCCTTCTGTCTTCTCCTCTCTACTTATGCCCTTCTCTTCTCTCCTCTCTCTAGATGCCATTCTGTACTCTATCCTCTCTTGATGCCTCTCTGTTCTCTCATCTCTCTGGATGCCCTTCTGTGCTCTCCTCTCTCTGGATGCTATTCTGTCCTCTCCTCTCTCTGGATGCCCTTCTGTCTTCTCTGCTCTCTGGATGCCTTTCTGTTCACCCCTCTATGTGGATGTGATTCTGTCTTCTCCTCTCTCGATGCCCTTCTCTTCTCTCCTCTCTCTGGATGCACTTCTGACCTCTCCTCTCCATGGATGCCCTTCTGTTTCTCCTCTCTCTGGATGGCTTTCTGTTCTCTCCTCTCTCTGGATCCCTTTTGTGCTCTCCTCTCTCAGGATGCCCTTTTTCACTCTCCTCTCTTACGATGTCCTTCTTTCCTCACCTCTCTCTGGATGGCCTTCTGTTCCCTCCTCTCTCTGGATTTCCTTTTTGTCTTCTCCTCTTGCTGGATGCTCTTTTCTTCTATCCTCTCCCTAGATGCCCTTCTGTCCTCTATTCTTTCTGGATTCCTCTCTGTTCTCTCATCTCTCTGGATGCCTTTCTGTGCTCTCCTCTCTCTGGATGCCCTTATGTCCGCTCCTCCCTCTGGATGCCCTTATGTTCTCTCCTCTATCCGGATGCCTTTCTGTCTTCTCCACTCTCTGAATGCCTTTCTGTCCTCTCCTCTCTATGGATACCCTTTTGTCTTCTCCTCTCTCTGTATGCCCTTTGTTCTCTCTTCTCTCATGATTCCCTTCTTCCCTCTCCTCTCTGTGGATGCTCTTCTGTCTTCTCCTCCCTCTGGATGCCCTTCTGTGTTCTCCTCTCTCTGGATGGCCTTCTGTCTTCTCCTCTCTTCTTATGCCCTTCTGTTTTCTCATCTCTTCGGCTTCCCTTCTGTCTTCTCCTCTTTCTGGATGTCCTTCTGGTCTCGCTTATCTCTGGATGCTCTTCTGTTTTCTCCTATCTCCAGATGCCCTTCTGTCTTCTCCTCCCTCTGCATGCCCTTCTGTCTTATCCTCTCTCTGGATGGCCTTCTTTCTTCTCCCTCTGGATGCCCTTCTGTCCTTTCCTATCTCTTGATGGCCTTCTGTCTTCTCCACTCTTCTTATGTCCTGTTTTCTCATCTATTCGGCTTCCCTTCTGTATTCTCTGCTCTCTTGATGTCCTTCTGGTCTCTCCTCTCTCTTGATGCTTTTCGGTTCTTTCCTTTCTCTGGATGCCCTTCTGTCTTCTCCGCTTTCTGGATGCCCTTCTGCTCTCTCCTCTCTCTGGATGCCCTTCTGTTCTCTCCACGCTCTGGATGCCCTACTGTCTTCTCCTCTCTCAGTGTGCCATTCTGCTCTCTCCTCTCTCTGGATGCCCATCTATTCTCTCCTCTCTCTGGATGCCCGTCTGTCTTCTCCTCTCTCTGGATTCCTTCCTGTCTCATCCTCTCTCTTGATACCCTCCTGTTCTCTTTTTTTTCTGGATGCCCTTGTGTTCTCTACTCTCTCCTGATGCCATTCTGTCTCATCCTCTCTCTTGATGCCCTCCTGTTCTCTCCTCTCTCTGGGTTCCCTTCTGTCTTCTCCTCTCTCTGGATGACATTCTATCCTCTCTTCTCTCTGGATGCCCTTCTGTCTGCTCCTCTGTCCAAATGCCCTTCTGTTCTCTTCTCTCTCTAGATTCACTCTGTCTTCTCCTTCTCTGGATGCCCTTCTGTTCTCTCCTCTCTCTTGATGCCCTTCTGTTCTCTCCTCTCTCTGGATGCCCTTCGGCTCTATCCTCTCTCTGGATGCCCTTCTGTTCTCTCCTTTCTCTGGATGCCCTTCTATTCTATTGTCTCCACTCTCTGGATGTCCTTTTATTCTCTCCTCTCTCTGGATGCCCTTCTGTCTTCTCCTCTCTCTTGATGCCCTTCTGTCCTCTCCTCTCTCTGGATGCCCTTCTGTTCTCTCCTCTCTCTGGATGCCCTTCTGTCTTCTCCTCTTTCTGGATGCCCTTCTACTCTCTCCTCTCTCTGGATGCCCTTCTGTTCTCTCCTCTCTCCAGATGTTCTACTGTCTTCTCTCTCACTCTGCCCTTCTGCTCTCTCCTCTCTCTGGATGCCTTTCTGTTTTCTCGTCTCTCTGAATGCCCTTTTGTCTTCTCCTCTCTCTGGATGCCCTTCTGTTCTCTCTTCTCTCTGGATGCCCTTCTGTCTTCTCCTCTCTTTGGATGCCATTCTGCTCTCTCCTCTCTCTGGGTTCTGTTCTCTCTTCTCTTCTCTCTGGATACCCTTCTGTCTCCTCCTCTCTCTGGATGCCCTTCTGTTCTCTCCTCACTCCGGATGCCCTTCTGTCTTCTCCTATCTCTGGATTCTCTTCTGTCCTCTCCTCTCTATGGATGCCTTTCTTTCTTCTCCTCTGTCTAGATGCCCTTTTTTCTCTTCTCTCTCGGGATGCTCTTCTTGCCTCTTCTCTCTCTGGATGAACTTCTGTCTTATCCTCTCTCTGGATGCCCTTCTGAATTCTCCTCTTTCCCTAAGCCCTTCTGTTCTCTCGTCTCTCCTGCTTCCCTTCTGTTTCTTCTCTATCTGGATGCCCTTCTGTACTCTCTGTTTTCTGGATGCCCATCTGTTCTCTCCTCTCTCTGGATTCCCTTCTGTCTTCTCCTCTCTCTGGATGCCGTTCTATCCTCTCCTCTCTCTGGATGCCCTTCTGTCTTCTCCTCTCTCTGAATGCAGTTCTGTTCTCTCCTCTCTCTGGATGCACTTCTGTTCTCTCCTCTCTCCCGATGCCATTCTGTTCTCTCCTCTCTCCGAATGCCCTTCTGTTCTCTCCTTTCTCTGGATTCGCTCTGTCTTCTCCTTCTCTGGATGCCAATCTGTTCTCTTTTTTGTGGATATGTTTCTATTTACTCCACTCTCTGGATGCATTTCTGTTTTCTCCTCTCTCTGGATGCCCTTCTGACCTCTTCTCTGTATGGATGCCCTTTTCTCTTCTCCTCTCTATTGATGTCTTTTTGTTGTCTCCTCTCCCTGGATCCCTTCTGTCCTCTCCTCTCTCTGGATGGGCTTCTGTCCTCTCCTCTCTCTGGATGCCCTTCTGTTCTCTCCTATCTGGATTCCCTTTTTGTCTTCTCCTCTCGCTGGATGCACTTCTCTTTTCTCCTCTCTCTAGATGCCTTTCTGTCCTATATTCTCTCTGGATGACTCTCTGTTCTCTCATTTCTCAGGATGTCTTTCTGTGCTCTCCTCTCTCTGGATGCCCTTCTGTCCTCTGCTCTCTCTAGATGGCCTTCTGTCTTCTCCTCTCTAGATGCCCTTCTGTGTTCTCCTCTCTCCAAATGACCTTCCCTCCTCTTCTCTCTTTGGATGTCCTTCACTCTTCTGCTCTCTCTGGATGCCCTTTTGTCCTTTTTTCTCTGGTTGCCCTTCTGTTCTCTCCTCTCTCTGGATGACCTTTTGTACTCTCCTTTCTCTGGATACCCTTCTGTTCAATCCTCACTCTGGATGCCCTTCTGTTCTCTCCACACTCTGGATGCCCTTGTGTAATCTTCTACCTATATATGCCCTTTTGTTCTCTCCTATCTCTGGATTCCCTTCTGTCTTCTCCTCTCCCTGGATGACCTTCTGTTATCTTCTTTCCCTCAATGCACTTCTGCCCTCTCCTCTCTCAGGATGTCTGTCTGTCTTCTTCTCCATCTAGATTCCTTATCTCTTCTTCTCTTTTTGGATGCCCTTCTGTTCTCCCCTCTCTCTGGAAGCCCTCCTGTCTTCTCCCCTCTCTGGATGCCCTTCTGTTCTCTCCTCTATCTAGGTGCTCTTCTGTTCTCTCCTCTATCTAGATGCCCTTCTGTCTTCTCCTCTCTGTATCGACTTCTTTCCACTTTTCTGTGGATGCCCTTCTCCCCTCTCCTCTCACTGGATGCCCTTCTTTTCTCTCTTCGCTCTGGAGGCCATTGTGTCCTCTCCTCTCTCTGGAGGTTTTTCTGTCGGCTCCTAACTTCTGATCCCCTTCTGTCTTCTCCTCTTTCTGGATACCCTTCTGTTCTCTGCTCTCTCTACATGCCCTTATATTCTCTATTCTCTCTGGATGCCCTTTTGTTCTCTCCTCTCTCTGGATGTTCTTCTGTCTATTCCGCTCTCTGGATACCATTTTATTCTCTACTCTCCCTGGATTCCCTTCTATCTTCTCTGCTCTCTGGATGCCCTTCTGATCTCCCCTCTCTGTGGATGTCTTTCTGTCTTCTCCTTTTTCTGGATGCCCTTCTTTTCTCTCCACTCTCTGGATGTTCTTCTGTCTTCCCCTCTCTATGTATGCCCTTCTGTTCTCTCGTCTCTCTGGCTTCCCTTCTGTCATCTCCTTTTTCTGGATGACCTTCTGTTTTCTCATCTCTCCGGATGCCCTTCTGTCTTCTCCTCTCCCTGGATGCCCTTCTGCACTCTCCTTTTTCTGGAAGCACTTCTGTTTTTTCCTCTCTCCGGATGCCCTTCTGTCTTCTCCTCTCTCTGGATGCCCTTCTGCACTCTCCTTTTTCTGGAAGCCCTTCTGTTTTTTCCTCTCTCCGGATGCCCTTCTGTCTTCTCCTCTCTCTGGATGCCCTTCTGCACGCTCCTATCTCTGAATGGCTTTCTGTTCTCTCCTCTCTCTGGATTCCATTCTGTCTTCTCCTCTCTCTGGATGCCCTTCTGCACTTTCCTTTTTCTGGAAGCCCTTCTGTTTTTTCCTCTCTCCAGATGCCCTTCTGTCTTCTCCTCTCTCTGAATGCCCTTCTGCTCTCTCCTATCTCTGGATGCCTTTCTTTTC
Source organism: Arvicanthis niloticus (assembly GCF_011762505.2). Taxonomy (NCBI): domain Eukaryota; kingdom Metazoa; phylum Chordata; class Mammalia; order Rodentia; family Muridae; genus Arvicanthis; species Arvicanthis niloticus. The sequence continues at coordinate 98 of NW_023045792.1, read as the reverse complement.
TATCCTCTCTCTGGATTCCATTCTGTCTTCTCTTCTCTCTGGATGCACTTCAGTTCTCCCCTGTCTCCAGATGCCCTTCTGTCTTCTCCTCTCTCTGA
>NW_023045791.1:0-8418 GCF_011762505.2 Arvicanthis niloticus | reverse complement strand
ACAGAAGGGAATCCAGAGAGAGGAGAGAACAGAAGGGCATCCAGAGAGAGAAGAGGATAGAATGGCAACAACAGAGATAGGAGAAGACAGAAGGGCATCCGGAAAGAGGAGAGAACAGATGAGCATAAAGATAAAAGTGAAGACAGAAGAAAATCCAGAGAGAGGAGAGAACAGAAGGGAATCCAGAAGGAGGAGAGAACAGAAGGGCATCCAGACAGAGAAGTGGACACAAAGGCATTCTGTGAGAGGAGAGAACAGAAGGGCATCCTGAGAGAGGAGAGAAAAAAGGGTATCCATAGAGAGGAGAGGACAAAAGGGCATCCAGAGAGAGGAGAGTACAGAAGGGCATCCAGAGAGCAGAGAAGCAGAAGGGCTTCCAGAGAGAGGAGAGAACAGAAGGACATCCGGAAAGAGGAGAAGAGAGAAGGAATCTAGATGGAGAAGAGGACAGACGGGCATCCTGAGAGAGGAGAGGACAGAAGGGCATCCAGGGAGAGAAGAGATCATAAGGTCATCCTGAGAGAGGAGAAGACAGAAAGGCATACAGAGAGAGGATAGAACAGAAGGGCATCCAGAGAAAGGAGAGGGAAAAAATGGCATCCAGAGAGAGGCAAGAACAGAAGGGAATCCAGAGAAAGGAGAAGACAGAAGGGCATCCAGATAGAGGAGAGGACAGAAGGACATCCAGTGAGAAGAGAAAACAGAAGTACATCCAGAGAGATGATAGAACAGGAGAGAATCCTGAAAGAGGAGGGAACAGAAGCCTATCCAGAGAGAGCAGAAGACCGAAGGACATCCATAGAGAGAAGAGGAATCAAGGGCATCCGGAAAGAGCAGAAGACAGAAGGGCATCCTGAGAGAGGAAAGGACAGAATCGGCATCCAGTGAGAGGAGAGAACATAAGGGCATCTAGAGGGAATAGAGGACAGAAGGGCATGTAGAGAGAGTAGAGTATAGAAGGGCATCCAGAGAGAGGAGATGACAGACCGGCATCAGGAGATAGGAGAAGACAGAAGGGCATCCAGAGAGAGGAGAGGACAGAATGGCCTTCAGAGAGAAGAGACAAAAGAAGGGCATCCAGAGAGAGGAGAGGGCAGAAGGGCATCCACAGAAAAGAGTAATGAAGGCCATACAGAGAGAGGAGAGGACAGAAGGGCATCCAGAGAGAGGAGAGAACAGAAGGGCATCTAGAGAAAGGAGAGAACAGAATGCCATCCAGAGAGCAGAGAAGACAGAAGGGCTTTCAGACAGAGGAGAGAACAGAAGGGCATTCGGAAAGAAAAGAAGAGAGAAGGAATCTAGATGGAGAAGAGGACATATGGGCATCCTGAGAGAGGAGAGGACAGAAGAGAATCCAGGGAGAGAAGAGAACTGAAGGTCATTCAGAGAGAGGAGAAGACAGAAGGGCATCCAGAGAGATGAGAGAACAGAAGGGCATCCAGAGAGAGAAGAGGACACAAGAGCATCCAGAGAGAGGAGAGAACAGAAGGGCATCCAGAGAGAGGAGAGGACAAAGGGGCATCCAGAGAGAGGAGAGAACAGAAGGGCAACCAGATAAAGGAGAAGAGAGAAGGGCATCCAGAGAGAAGAGAGACAGAATGGCATCCAGTGAAAGGAGAGAACAGAAGGGCATCCAGAGAGTGGAGAAAACAGAAGAGAATCTAGAGTGAGGAGAGAAAGGTAGGGTATCCTGAGAAAGGAGAAGACTAAAAGGGAATCCAGAGAGGAGAGAACAGAAGTCCATACAGAGAGAGGAGAACACAGAAGGGCATCAAGAGAGAAGAGAGGACAAAATGGCTTCCAGACAGAGGAGAAGACAAAAGGCAATCCAGAGAGAGGAGAGAACAAAAGTAGATGACAGAAGGGCATCCAGAGTGAGGAAAAGAAAAATAGCGAATCCAGAAAGAGGAGAGAAAAGGGCATCCGGAGAGAGGAGAGAACAGAAGGGCATCTGTAGAGTGAAAAATTATAAAGGCCATTTTTTTAAATATGTGTAGATTTTTCACCTTACAGAACATGGAACTGAAAATAAGATTTCAGGCCTTCACATTCCAGGTGAAGGACACTTGCTGGATTACATTCCTCAAGCCTTTCCCAAGGCAGGAAGACACATTCCTGACCACAGATAAAAGATGCTGCCACCTAGGTGGGGCTATAGCAGGAAGAAGCAAAGATAGTTAATCTGAAATAGTTGGTAAATGGCAGGATAGGACACAATAGCATGGTAAAACCAGGTTTTTTGAGAAGAATGAGTGTGCAGAGTGATTTCACATGACTCTAGATCATTTGGGCTAGATTCCTCTGATATGTTCCACTGTTATTGGTTACCCCTCCCTTGGTCTTCCCAGTGCTATGTTCAAAATTTGTAAAACAACCAATCATGTGTAACCACATGAAAATGCAACCATTCATGTGTAAGCACACGAAAATGCAACAATTCATGTGTAAGCACATGAAAATGCCTTCGTTTCCCAACCCCATGATATAAAAGACCCTTTAACCCATCACTTGGGACCAAAAACCTTGCTCTTGGAGCTAAAGAGCTTGCCATTTTGACCACCTGCTTACTTCCCTAATAAAGCCTCTGCTGACTGCATCCAGGTAAGGTTTCTTGTGACCTTTGGGTGGTCAAAATTTCTGGAAGCTTGAAGAAGGGTCTCCCGTGTATGGATGTCTTCACATCCAGAGAGAGGAGAGAGCAGAAGGGCATCCAGAGAGAGGAGAAGATAGTAGGGCATCCGGAGAGAGGAGAGACCAGAAAGGCATCCAGAGAGAGGAGAGACCAGAAGGGTATCCAGAGAGAGGAGAAGACAGAAGGGCATCAGGAGAGAAGAGAGACCAGAAGGCCATCCAGAGAGAGGAGAAGACAGAAGGGCATCAGGAGAGAAGAGAGAGCCGAAGGACATCCAGAAAGACGAGAGAACAGAAGAGAATCCAGAAAGAGGTGAGAACAGATAGGAATTGGGAGAGAAGAGAGGACAGAAGGTCAGCCAGGTATAGGAGATGACAGAAGGGCATCCAGAGAGAGGAGAAGTCAGAAAATCATCCAGAAAGAGGAGATAACAGAAGTGCATCCAGAGAGAGGAGAAGACAGAAGGGCATCCAGAGAGAGGAGAAAACAGAAGGGCTTCCAGAGGGAGGAGAGCACAGAAGTGCATCTGGAAAGAGGAGAAGAGAGGAGGCATCTAGATGGAGAAGAGTACAGACAGGAATCCTGAGAGAGCTGAGGACAGAAGGGCATCCAGGGATAGGAGAGTGAAGAAGGGCATCCAGAGAGAGGAGAGAACCGAAAGCCATCCAGAGAGAGAGAGAGAGAGAGAGAGAGAAGATGGGCATCCATGGAGAGAAGAGGTCAGAAGGACATCCCATGAGAGGAGAGAACAACGAGGCATCCAGAGAGAGTAGAGAACAGAAGGGCATCCAGAAAGAGGAGAGAACAGAAGGGCATCCAGAGAGAGGAGGAGACAGAATTTCCTCCAGAGAGAAGCCAGGGCAGAAGGGCATGCAGAGAGAGAAGAGGAAAGAGGGGCATCCACATAAAATAGTACAGAAGGCCATACAGAGAGAGGAGGAGACAGAAGGGCATCTAGATAGAGGAGAGAACAGAAGGGCATCCAGAAAGAGGAGAGAACAGAAGGGCATTCAGAGAAGGAGAAGACAGAGTGAATCCAGAGTGAGGAGAGGATAAAACGGCATCCAGAGAGATGAGAAGACAGAAGGGAATCCAGAGAGAGGAGAGAACAGAAAGGCATCCAGAGAGAGGAGAGAGCACAAGGGCATCCAGAAAGAGGATAAGACAGAAGGGCATCCAGAGAGAGGAGAAAACAGAAGTGCATCCAGAAGAAAAGGAGACAGAAGGGAAGACGGTGAGATGAAAGAATAGAAGGGCATAGGGACAGAGAAGACAGAAGGGCATCCAGAGAGAGGAGAAGACAGAATGGCATCCAGAGAGAAGAGAGGGAAGAAGGGCATCCCAAGAGAGGAGAGAACAAATGGCATCCAGAGAGAGGAGAAGACAGAATTGCATCTAGAGAGAAGAGAGGACAGAAGGGCATTCAGAGACAGGAGAGAACAGAAGGGCATCGGGAGAAAGTAGAAGACAGAAGTTCATGCAGGGAGAGGAGAGAACAGAAGGGCATCCAGAGAGAGGAGAAGACAGAAGGGCATCCGGAGAGAGGAGAGGATAGAATGGCATGCAGAGAGAGGAGAAGACAGAAGGAAATCCAGAGAGAGGAGGGAACAGAAGGGCATCCAGAGACAGGAGAGAGCAGATGGGCATCCAGAGAAAGGAGATGACAGAAGAGTATCTGAAGAGAGGAGAGAAGAGAAGGGCATCCAGAAAGAGGAGAGAACAGGAGGGAAACCAGAGATAGGAGAAGACAGAAGGGAATCCGGAGAGAGGAGAGAACAGAAGGGTATCGAGTGAGTGGAGGAGACAAAATGGCATCCGGAGAGGAGAGAAAAGAAGGGCATCCAGAGAGAGGAGAGAGCAGAAGGGCATCCAGAGAGAGGTGTAGACAGAAGGGCATCTGGAGAGAGGAGAGAACAGATAGGCCTCAAGAAAGAGGAGAAGACACAATTTAATTGGAGAGACAAGAGAACAGAAGGGCATAGGTTGAGAGGAGAGGACAGAACGGCATCTAGTGAAATGAGAGAACAGAAAAGCATCCAGAAAACGGAGAAAACAGAAGGGCATCCATAGAAAGCAGAACATTTAAGGACATTCAGAGAGAGAAGAGGACAGAAGCACATCCAGAGAGAGGAAAAGACAGAAGGGCATCCAGAGAGAGGAGAGAACAGAAGGGCATCCAGAGAGAAGAGAGAGCAGAAGGGCATCCAGATGGTGGAGAAGACAGAAGGGCATCCAGAGAGAGGAGAGAACAGAAGGGCATCCAGAAAGAGGAGAGCAGAAGGGCATCCAAAGAGAGGAGAGAGCAGAAGGGAATCCAGAGAGAGGAGAATACAGAAGGGCATCCGGAGAGAGGAGAGAACAGAATGGCATTCAGAGAGAGGAGAGAGCAGAAGGGCATCCAGAGAGAGGAGAAGATAGATGGGCATCCAGAGAGAGGAGAGGATAGAATTTCATCCAGATAGAAGAGAGAAAAAAAGGGCATCCAGAGAGAGGAGAGAAAAGAAGGGCATCCAGAGAGAGGAGAATACAGAAGGATATTCAGAGAGAAGAGAACCGAAGGGTATTCAGAGAGAGGAGAGAACAGAAGGGCATCCAGAAAGAGGAGAGAACAGAAGGGCATCAAAAGTGAGGAGAGGACAGAAGGGAATCCAGAGAGAGGAGAGAACAGAAGGGCATCCAGAGAGAGGAGAGAGCAGAAGGGCATGTAGAGATAGCAGAGAACAGAAGGATATCCAGAAAGAGGAGAAGACAGAAGCACATCAGGAGATAGGAGAAGACAGAAGGGCTTCCAGAGAGAGGAGAGGACAGAATGGCCTCCAGAGAGAAGAGAGAAAAGAAGGGCATGCAGAGAGAGGAGAGGTCAGAAGTTCATCCACAGAAAAGAGTAAAGAAGGCCCTACAGAGAGAGGAGAAGACAGAAGGCATCTAGACAGAGGAGAGAACAGAAGGGCATTTAGAGAGAGGAGAGAACAGAAGGGCATCCAGAGAAGGAGAAGACAGAGCGAATCCAGAGAGAGGAGAGAACAGAAGGGCATTCAGAGACAGGAGAGAACAGAAGGGCATTGGGAGAGAGGAGAAGACAGAAGGTTATGCAGAGAGAGGAGAGAACAGAAGGTTATGCAGAGAGAGGAGAGAACAGAAGGGCATCCAGAGAGAGGAGAGGACAGAAGGGCATCCAGATAGAGGATAGAATAGAAGGGCATCCAGAGAAAAGAGGGAGCAGATGGGCACCCAGAGAAAGGAGAAGACAGAAGGGTATCTGAAGAGAGGAGACAACAAAAACGCATCCAGAAATAGGAGAGAACAGTAGGGCATCCAGATAGAGGAGAAGACAGAAGAGAATCCTGAGAGACGAGAAGACAGAAAGGCATCCAGAGAGAGGAGATGACAGAATGGCCTCCATGGAGAAGAGTCAAAGGAAGGGCATCCAGAGAGAGGAGAGGGCAGAAGGGCATTCGCAGAAAAGAGTAAAGAAGGCCATACAGATAGAGGAGAAGACAGAAGGGCATCTAGATAGAGGAGAGAACAGAAGGGCATCTAGAGAGAGGAGAAGACAGAAGGGCATCCAGAGAGAGGAGAGAACAGAAGGGCATCCGGAAAGAGGAGAAGAGAGAAGGAATCTAGATGGAGAAGAGGACAGACGGTCATCCTGAGAGAGGAGAGGACAGAAGGGCATCTAGAGAGAGAAGAGAACAGAAGGGCATCCAGAGAGAGGAGAAGACAGAAGGGAATCCAGAGAGAGGAGAGACCAGAAGGGCATCCAAAGAGAGAAGAGGACACAAGGGCATCCAGAGAGAGGAGAGAACAGAACAGCAACCAGAGAGTGGATAGAACAGAAGGGTACCCAGAGAAAGGACAAATGGTCATCCAGAGAGATGAGAGAACAGAAGGGCCACCGGAGAAGGGAGAAGACAGAAGGGAATCCAGAGAGAGGAGAGAACAGAAGGACATCCTGAAAGAGGAGAAGAGAGAAGGAATCTAGATGGAGAAGAGGACAGATGGGCATCCTGAGAGAGCAGAAGACTGGAAGACATCCAGAGAGAGAAGAGGACTGAAGTGTTTCCGGAGAGAGAATAAAACAGAAGGGCACCCAGAGAAAGGAAAGGACAGAATGGCATCCAGTGAGAGGGGAGAACAAAAGGGCATCTAGTGAGAAGAGAAGACAGAAGGATATCCAGAGTGAGGAGAAAATTGTCGGGAATCCAGAGAGAGGAAAAGACAAAAGGGCATCGGGAGAGACAAGAGAACAGAAGGGCATAGGGTGAGAGGAGAAGACAGAAGGGCATCCAGAGAGAGGAGAGGATAGAAGGGCATCCAGAGAGAGGAGAGAGCTGAAGGGCATCCGGAGAGAGGAGAAGACAGTAGGGCATCTGGAGAGAGGAGAGAACAGAAGGGCATCAAGAGAAAGAAGAAGATAGAAGGGAATACAGAGAGAGGAGAGAACAGAAGGGCATCCAGAGAGGGAAGACAGCAGAAGGGAATCCAGAGAGAGAAGAGGACACAAGGGCATCCAGAGAGAGGAGTGTACAGAAGGGCATTAAGAGAGAGGAGAGAACAGAAGGGTATCCATAGAGAGTAGAGGACAAAAGGGCATCCAGAGAGAGGAGAGAACAGAAGGGCATTTAGAGAGAGGAGAGGACAGAAGGGCATCCAGAGAGAAGAGAGAACAGAAGGGCATCCAGAGAGAGAAGAGTGAAGAAGGACATCCATGGAGAGGAGAGTTCAGAAGGGCATCCAGGGAGAGGAGAGAACAGAAAGCCATCCAGAGAGAGGAGAAGGCAGAAACACATCCACCGAGAAGGGGGAACAGAAGGGCATCCAGAGAGCAGAGAAGATAGAAGGGCATCCAGGGAGAGTAGAGAATAGAACGGTATCCAGAGAGCAGAGAAGTCAGAAGAACATCCAGAGAGAGGAGAGAACAGAAAGGCATCCAGAGAGAATAGAGGACAATAGGGCATATAGAGAGAGCAGAGAACAGAAGGGTATCCAGAAAGAGGAGAAGAAAGAAAGGCATCCGGAGATAGGATAAGACAGAAAGGCATCCAGAGAGAGGAGAGGACAGAATGGCCTTCAAGAGAGAAGAGAGAAAAGAAGGGTATCCAGACAGAGGAAAGGGCAGAAGGGCATCCACAGAAAAGAGTAAAGAAGGCCATACAGAGAGTTTAGAAGACAGAAGGGCATCCAGATAGAGGAGCGAATAGAAGGGCATCTAGAGAGAGGAGAGAACAGAAGGGCATCCAGAGAGCAGAGAAGAGACAAGGGCATCCAGAGAGAGGAGAGAAAAGAAGGGCATCCAGAGAGAGGAGAGAACAGAAGGGCATCCAGAGAGAGGAGAGTACAGAAGGGCATCCGTATAGAGGAGAGAAAAGAAGAGCATCGAGAGAGAGGAGAGAGATGAAGGGCATCCTGAGAGATGAGAGGACAGAAGGACATGCAGAGAGATTAGAGGACAGAAGGGCATGAAGAGAGAGCATAGAACAGAAGGGTATCTAGAAAGAGAGGAAGACAGAAGGGCATCCAGAGAGAGGAGGGGACAGAATATCCTCCAGAGAGAAGAGTGAAAATAAGGGCATCCAGAGAGAGGAGAGGGTAGAAGGGCATCCACAGAAAAGAGTAAAGAAAGCCATACAGAGAGAGGAGAAGACAGAAGGGCATCTAGATAGAGGAGAGAACAGAAGGGCATTTAGAGAGAGGAGAGGACAGAAGGGCATCCAGAGAGCAGAGAAGACAGAATGGCATCTAGAGAGAGGAGAGAACAGAAGGGCATCCAGAGAAAGGAGAATACA
>NW_023045790.1:0-8485 GCF_011762505.2 Arvicanthis niloticus | reverse complement strand
AAAAAAAAGGATATCAAGAGAGAGGAGAGAGTAGAAGGGCATCCAGAGAGAGGAGAAGACAGTAGAGCATCCCGAGAGAGTAGAGGACAGAAGGGCATCCAGAGAGAGGAGAAGACAGAAGCACATCCAGAGAGAGTAGAGGACAGAAGGTCATCCAGAGAGAGGAGAGAACAGAAGGGCATCCAGAGAGAGGAGAAGACAGAAGCACATCCAGAGAGAGTAGAGGACAGAAGGTCATCCAGAGAGAGGAGAGAACAGAAGGGCATCCAGAGAGTGTAGAATACAGAAGGGCTTAAAGAGAGAGGAGAGAACAGAAAGGCATCCAGAAAGAGAAGAGAGAAGGAATCCAGATGGAGAAGAGGACCGACTGGCATCCTGAGAGAGGAGAGGACAGAAGGCAGTCATGGAGAGAAGAGAACAGAAGGGCATCCAGAAAGAAGAGAGGACAGAAGGGCATCTAGAGTTTGCAGAGAACAGAAGGGCATCCAGAGAGAGAAGAGCAAAGAAGGGCATCCACATAAAATACTACAGAAGGCCATACAGAGAGAAGAGAAGACAGAAGGGCATCTAGATAGGAGAGAGAACAGTAGGGCATCCAGAGAGAGGACAGAACAGAAGGGCATCCAGAGAGAAGAGGACACAAGGGCATCCAGAGAGAGGAGAGAACAGAAGGGCATCCAGAGAAGAAGAAGACAGAAGCGAATCCAGAGAAAGGAGAGAACAGAAGGGCATACAGAGAGAGGAGAGAACAGATGGGCATCGGGAGAGAGGAGAAGACAGAAGGTCATCCAGAGAGAGGAGATGACAGAAGGGCATCCAGAGAGAGGAAAAGAAAAATAGGGAATGCAGAGAGAGGAGAGAACAGAAGTGCATCCTGAGAGAGGAGATGACAGAAGGGTATACAGAGAGAGGAGAGAACAGAAGGGCATCCAGAAATAGGAGAGAACAGAAGGACACCAAGAGAGAGGAAAAGACAGAAGGAAATCCAGAGAGAGGAGAGGACAGAAGGACATCCCGAGAGATGAGAGAACAGAAATGCATCCAGAGAGAGGAGAGAGCAGAAGGGCATCCATAGAGAGGAGAAGACAGAAGTGCATCCAGAGAGAGTAGAGGACAGAAGGTCATCCAGAGAGAGGAGAGAACAGAAGGGCATCCAGAGAGAAGAGAAGACAGTAGGGCATCTGGAGAGAGGAGAGAACAGATGGGCATCCAGAGAGAGGAGATAGTAGAAGGGCATCCAAAGAGAGGAGAAGACAGAAGGGCATCCAGAGAGATGAGAGAACAGAAGGGCATCCAGGGAGAGGAGAGAGTAGAAAGGCATCCAGAGAGAGGAGAAGACAGAAAAGCATCCAGAAAGAGAAGACAGGAGGACTTCGGGAGATAGGAGAAGACAGAAGGGCATCCAGAGAGAGCAGAGCAAAGAAGGGCATCCACATAAAGTAGAACAGAAGGCCATACAGAGAAAGGAGAAGACAGAAGGGGATCTAGATAGAGGAGAGAACATAAGGCCATCCAGAAAGAGGAGAGAACAGAAGGGCATCCAGAAAGAAAAGAAGACAGAAGCAAATCCAGAGAGAGGAGAGAACAGAAGGGCATTCGGGGAGAGGAGAGAACAGAAGGTCATCGGGAGAGAGGAGAAGACAGAAGGTCATCCAGAGAGAGCAGTTGACAGAAGGACATCCAGAGAGAGGAAAAGAAAAATAAGGAATGCAGAGAGAGGAGAGAACAGAAGTGCATCCTGAGAGAGGAGATGAAAGAAGGGTATGCAGAGAGAGGAGAGAACAGAAAGGCATCCAGAAATAGGAGAGAACAGAAGGACATCAAGAGAGAGGAGAAGACAGAAGGGTATCTGTAGAGAGGAGAGAAGAGAAGGGCATCCAGAGAGAGGAGAGAGCAGAAGGGCATCTGGAGAAAGGATAAGACAGAAGGGAATCCAGAGAGAGGAGAAAACAGAAGGGAATCCAGAGAAAGGAGAAGACAGAAGCGAATCCAGAGAGAGGAGTGAATATAAGGGCATTTGGAGTTAGGAGAGAGCAGAAGGGCAACCAGAGAGATGAGAAGACAAAAGGGCATCCAGAGAGAGGAGATAACAGAAGGGCATCAAGAGAAAGGGGAAGACAGAAGGGAATCAAGAGAGAGGAGAGAACAGAAGGGCATCCAGACAGAGGAGAGAGTAGAAGGGCATTCAAAGAGAGGAGAAGACAGTAGGACATCCGGAGAGAGGAGAAAACAGAAGGGCATCCAGAGAGAGGAGAGAGCAGAAGGGCATTCACATAAAATAGTACAAAAGTCCATACGGAGAGAGGAGAAGACAGAAAGGCATCTAGATAGAGGAGAGAACAGAAGGGCATCCAGAAAGACGAGAGAACAGAAGGGCATCCAGAGAAAGAGAAGACAGAAGCAAATCCAGAGAGTTGAGAGAACAGAAGGGTATTCAGATAGAGGAGATAACAGAAGTTCATCGGGAGAAGAAGACAGAAGTTTATATAGAGAGAGGAGATGACAGAAGGGCATCCAGAGAGAGGAAAAGAAAAATAGGGAATACAGAGAGAGGAGAGAACAGAAGTGCATCCTAAGAGAGGAGACAACAGAAGGATATGCTGAGAGAAGAGAGAAAAGAAGAGCATCCAGAAAGAGGAGAGGACAGAAGGGCATCAAGAGAGAGGAGAAGACAGAAGGGAATCCAGAGAGAGGAGAGGACAGAAGGACATCCAGAGAGAAGAGAGAATAGAAGGGCATCCAGAGCGAGGAGAGAGCAGAAGGGCATCCAGAGAGAGGAGCAGACAGAAGGGCATCCAGAGAGAGAAGAGGCCAGAAGGTCAGCCAGAGAGAGGAGAGAACAGAAGGGCATCTAGAGAATGGAGAAAACCGAAGGTCTTCAAGAGAGAGGAGATAACAGAAAGGCATCCAGAAAGAGGAGAAGAAAGAAGGCTTTTAGAAGGAGAAGAAGACCCATGGGCAACCTGAGAGAGAAGAGGACAGAAGGTCATCCAGAGAGAGGTGATTACATAAGGGCATCCAGAGAGAGGTAAAGAAAAATAGGGACTACAGAGAGAGGAGAGAACAGAAGTGCATCCAGAGAGAGATCAGATGACAGAAGTGTATGCGGAGATAGGAGAGAACAGATGGGCATATTGAAAGAGTAGATAACAGAAGGGCATCAAGAGAGAAGAGAACAGAAGGGCATCCAGAGAGAAGAGAGAACAGAAGGGCATCTAGAGAGAGCAGAGAACAGAAGGGCATCCAGAAAGAGGAGAATACAAAAGAGTATCAGGAGATAGGAGAAGACAGAAGGGCATCCAGGGAGAAGGGAGCAAAGAAAGGCATCCACATTAAATAGTACAGAAGGCCATACAGAGAGAGGAGAAGACAGAAGAGCATCTAGATAGAGGAGAGAACAGAAGGGCATCCAGAAATAGAAGAGAACAGAAGGGCATCCAGAGAAGGAGAAGACAGAAGCGAATCCAGAGAGTGGAGAGAACAGAAGGGCATTCGGAGAGAGGAGAGAACAGAAGCACATCGGGAGAAAGGAGAAGACAGAAGGTCATCTAGAGAGAAGAGATGACAGAAGGGCACGAGAGAGAAGAAAAGAAAAATAGGAAATGCAAATAGAAGTGCATCCAGAACATCCTGAGAGAGGAGATGACAGAAGGGCATCCAGAGAGAGGAGAGGACAGAAGGGCATTCAGAGAGAGGAGAGAAGAAAAGGGCATTCAGAAGAGGAGAGAACAGAAGGACATCAAGAGAGAGGAGAAGACAGAAGTGAATCCAGAGAGAGGAGAGAACAGAAGGGCATTCGGTGAGAGGAGAGAACAGATGGGCATTGGGAGATAGGAGGGGACAGAAGGTCATCCAGAGAGAGGAGATAATAGAAGGGCATCCAGAGAAAGCAAAAATATAGGGAATCCAGAAAGAGGAGAGAACAGAAGTGCATCCAGAGAGAGGAGAAGACAGAAGGGCATCCAGAGAGAGGAGAGGATAGAATGGCATCTAGAGAGAGAAGACAGATGAGAATCCATAGATAGGAGAGAACAGAAGTGCATCCAGAGAGAGGAGAGACCAGAAGGGCACCCAGGGAGAGGAGAAGATAGAAGGGCATCCCGAGTGAGGAGAGATCAGAAGTTCATCCAGAAAGAGGAGAAAACAGAACGGCATCAAGAGAGAGGAGAAGACAGAAGGGCATCTAGAGAGAGGAGAGAACAGAAGGGCATCCAGAGAGAGGAGAGCAAAGAAGGGCATCCAGAAAGAGGAGAAGACAGAAGGGCATCAAGAGATAGGAGAAGACAGAAGGGCATCCAGAGAAAGGAGAGCAAAGAAGGGCATCCACATAAAATAGTACAGAAGGCCATACAGAAAGAGGAGAAGACAGAAGGGCATCTAGATAGAGGAGAGAACCGAAGGGCATCCAGAAAGAATATAGAACATAAGGGCATCAAGAGAAGGAAAAGACAGAAGCGAATCCAGAGAGTGGAGAGAACAGAAGGTCATTCGGAGAGAGGAGAAAACAGAAGGGCATCGGGAGAGAGGAGAAGACAGGAGGTTATGCCTTCTCTCTTCTCCTTTTTCTGGATGATGGCAGAGAGGGCAGATGACAGAAGGGCATCCAGAGAGAGGAAATGAAAAATAGGGAATGTAGAGAGAGGAGAGAACAGAACTGCATCCTGAGAGAGGAGATGACAGAGGGTATGCAGAGAGAGGAGAGAATAGAAGGGCATCAAGAAAGAGGAGAAGACAGAAGGGAATCCAGAGAGATGAGAAGACAGAAGGACATCCCGAGAGAAGAGAGAACAGAAGGGCATCCAGAGAGAGGAGAGAACAGAAGGGCATCCAGGGAGTGGAGAAAACAGAAGGGCTTCAAGAGAGAGGAGAGAACAGAAAAGCATCCAGAAAGAGGAGAAGAGAGAAGGCATCCAGAAGGAGAAGAGGACCCACGAGCATCCTGAGTGGGTAGAGGACAGAAGGTCATCAAGAGAGAGGAGATGACAGAAGGGCATCCAGAGAGAGGAAAAGAAAATGGTGACTGCAGAGAGAGGAGAAGACAGAAGTGCATCCTGAGAGAGGACACAACATAGAGGTACGTGGTGAGAGGAGAGAACAGAAGGTCATCCAGAAAGAGGAGAGAACAGAAGGGCATCTAGAGAGAGCACAGAACAGAAGGGCATCCAGAAAGAGAAGAAGGGAGAAGGGCATCCAAAGAGAGGAGAAGACAGAATGGCATCCCGGGAGAGGAGAGCAAAAAAGGGCATCCAAATAAAATAGTACAGAAGGCCATACAGAGAGAGGAGAAGACAGAAGGGCATCTAGATAGAGGAGAGAACATAAGGGCATCCAGAAAGAGGAGAGAACAGAAGGGCATCCAGAGAAGGAGGAGACAGAAGCGAATCCAGAGAGAGGAGAGAACAGAAGGGCATTTGGAGAGAGGAGAGAACAGAAGGGCATCGGGAGAGAGGAAAAGAAAAATAGGGAATGCAGAGAGAGGAGAGATCAGAAGTGCATCCTGAGAGAGGAGAAGACAGAATGGTATGCAGAGAGAGAGGAGAGAACAGAAGGGCATCAAGAAAGAGGAGAAGACAGAAGGGAATCCAGAGTGAGAAGAGGACAAAAGGACATCCTGAGAGAAGAGAGAACAGAAGCACATCCAGAGAGATGAGAGAACATGAGAGAATGCCGAAAGATGAGAGAACACAATCCCATCCAGAGACAGCAGAAGACTGAAGAACATCCAGAGAGAGAAGAGGACTGAAGGGCATCCGGAGAGAGAAGAAGACTGAAGATAATTCAGATAAATGAGAGGACAGAATGGCATCCAGTGAGAGGAGAGAACAGAAGGGCATCCAATGTTAGGGGAGAACAGAAGGGAATCCAGAGAGAGGAGAGAACAGAAAGGCATCCAGACAGAGGAGAGGACAGAAGGGAAGTCCGAGAGAGGAGAGGACAGAAGGGCATCCAGAGAGAGGAGAGTACAGAAGGGCATCCAGAGAGAGAAGACAGACGGGAATCCAAAGAGAAGAGAGAACAGAAGGGAATTCGGAGAGAGGAGAAGACAAAAGGGCATCCAGATAGGAGAGGACCGAAAGGCATCCGGAAAGAGAAGAGAACAGAAGGGCATCCAGAGAGAGGAGAGAGCAGAAGGGCATCCATAGAGAGGAGAAGACAGAAGGGAATCCAGAGAGAGGAGAGAACAGAAGGGCATCCAGAGAAAGGAGAGAGCAGAAGGGCATCCATAGAGAGGAGTAGACAGAAGGGCATCAGGAGATATGAGAAGACAGAAGGGCATGCAGAGAGAGGAGATCAAAGAAGGGCATCCACATAAAATAGTACAGAAGGCCATAAAGAGAGAGGAGAAGACAGAAGGGCATCTAGATAGAGGAGAGAACAGAAGGGCATCCAAAAAGAGGAGAGAACAGAAGGGCATCCAGAGAAGGAGAAGAGAGAAGCGAATCCAGAGAGAGGAGAGAACAGAAGGGAATTCAGAGAGAGGAGATAACAGAAGGGCATCGGGAGAGAGGAGTAGACAGAAGGTCATCCAGAGAGAGGAGATGACAGAAGGGCATCCAGAGCGAGGAAAGGAAAAATAGAGAATACAGAGAGAAGAAATAACAGAAGTGCATCCTGACAAAAGAGACAACAGAAGGGTATTCACAGAGAGGATTGAACAGAAGGGCATCCAGAAAGAGGAGAGAACACAAGGGCATCAAGAAAGAGGAGAAGACAGAAGGGAATCCAAAGAGAGGAGAGGACAGAAGGACATCCCGAGGGAAGTGAACAGAAGGGCATCCCAAAAGACTAGAGGACAGAAGGTCATCCAGAGAGAGGAGAGAACATAAGGGAATCCAGAAAGAGGGAAGAGAGAAGGCATCCCGATGGAGAAGTGGACCATCGTGCATCCTGAGAGAGGAGAGGACAGAAGGTCATCCAGAAAGAGGAGAAGACAGAAGTTCATCCAGAGAGAGGAAAAGAAACAGTAGGGATTGCAGAGACAGGAGAGAACAGAAGTGAATTATGAGAGAGGAGAGAACAGAAGTGCATCCTGAGAGAGGAGAGAACAGATGGGCATCCAGAAAAAGGAGAGAACAGAAGGGCATCAAGAGAGAAGAGAACAGAAGGGCATCCAGAAAGAGGAGAATACAGAAGGGCATCTAAAGAGAGAACAGCAAAGAAGGCATCCACATAAAATAGTACAGAAGGCCATACAGAGAGAGGAGAAGACAGAAGGGCATCTAGATAGAGGAGAGAACATAAGGGCATCCAGAAAGAGGAGAGAACAGAAGGGCATCCAGAGAAGGAGAAGACAGAAGCAAATCCAGAGAGAGGAGAGAACAGAAGGGCATTCGGAGAGAGGAGAGAACAGAAGGGCATCGGGAGAGAGAAGACAGAAGGTCATCCAGAGAGAGGAGATGACAGAAAGGCATCCAGAGAGAGGAGAGACCAGAAGGTCATCCAGAGAGAGGAGAAGACAGAATGGCATCTGGAGAGAGGAGAGAACAGAAGGGCATCCAGAGAGAAGAGAGTGCAGAAGGGCATCCATAGAGAGGAGAAGACAGAAGGGCATCCAGAGAGAGGAGAGCAAAGAAGGGCATCCAGAGAAGGAGAAGACAGAGGCAAATACAGAGAGAGGAGAGAACAGAAGGGCATCGGGAGAGAGGAGAAGACAGAAGGTCATCCAGAGAGAGGAGATGACAGAAGGGCATCCAGAGAGAGGAGATGACAGAAGGGCATCCAGAGAGCAGAAAAGAAAAATAGAGAATGCAGAGATAGGAGAGAACAGAAGTGCATTCTCAGAGAGGAGATGACAGAAGGGTATGTGGAGAGAGGAGAGAACAGAAGGGCATCCAGAAAAAGGAGAGGACAGAAGGGCGTCAAGGAAGAGGAGAAGACAGAAAAGCATCCAGATAGGAGAGGACAGAAGGGCATCTGGAAAGAGAAGAGAACAGAAGGGCATCAAGAGAGAGGACAGAACAGAAGGGCATCCAGAGAGAAAAGGACACAAGGGCATCCAGAGAGACGAGAGCAACAAAAAGGGCATCCACATAAAATAGAAGGCATCTGGAGATAGGAGAAGACAGAAGGGCATCTAGATATAGGAGAGAACAGAAGGGAATCCAGAAAGTGGAGAGAATAGAAGGGCATTAAGAGATGGAGGAGACAGAAGCGAATGCAGAGAGAGGAGAGAACAGAAGGGCATCCAGAGATTGGAGAGGACAAAAGGGCATCCAGATAAAGGAGAGAACAGAAGGGCATCAAGAGAGAGGAGAAGACAGAAGGGAATCCAGAGAGAGGAGAGGACAGAAGGGCATCAAGAGAGAGGAGAAGACAGAAGGGAATCCAGAGAGAGGAGAGGACAGAAGGACATCCCGAGAGATGAGAGAACAGAAGGGCATCCAGAGCGAGGAGAAAACAGAAGGGCATCCAGAGAGAGGAGAAGACAGAAGGGCATCCAGAGAGAGGAGAGCAAAGAAGGGCATCCACAATGGATAGTACAGAA
>NW_023045789.1:0-8474 GCF_011762505.2 Arvicanthis niloticus | reverse complement strand
GAAGTAGAATAATGAAGGATGTAAGAATGAGAATTTTAAATTAGATTCTCTTCTTCCTGAATATGAAACCATGTTGTCCTGACTGTACACCCATTTAAAAGTTATCTAACCCTTGACTTTAAACTTCTCCTGTTCTGGTTTGCTTTCTATTGTGATATATGCTAAGAACCAAATAAAACTAGAGGAGGGAGAAAGGGACTTATCTGGTTGATAGTACATCACTGGTTGAAGCCAAGGCAGGAACTCAAATCAGCAATCTGGATTTGGGGATTGAAGCTAGCAACATGAAGGGATATTGCTTAGTGGCTTGTTCCAGGCTCATATTCTTCCACCTCATGTACAATCTAAGCCTATCTGCCTACTGATGGAACACACCAGAATAAACTTGAGCTCTCCTGATAAATTAGCAATGAAGAAAATCCCCCACAAATATGCCTATAAGACAATCTGATGAAGTTTATTATTACTTTGCTTTTATCAGGTATGTCGAGTTGATAACTGAAATGGAACATTTTCCATGTTTAAAGGGTATACTTTAAGATTTATCTATCATCATATATGTAAGGATTCAATAAAATATTTATACGGATTGTTTAGCACATGCATGCCATGTACTAATCAGTCAATAAATATCTTTTATTGTTATTCATATATTCTTCTGCATTTAAATATACATAAATCCACAGATTCTGGTTCGGGATACTCAAGTACAAATAGACTCTATACATAATAAAGAAAGAATCTTATCAAAATTGTCATTTTTTCTCTCAGAAATCCTGTTTAGCATTAATTAAATTCTACCGCTTTATTATCTTTTTTCACTTATCCACCATGTTGTTACTTGATACTATTACCAAGACTGATTATAAAATAAAGCACTTAATTGGGGGGATTCCTTACAATTTCAGAGGTCCAGCCATGGTCATCACAGTATGAAGCATGACAGCAGGAAGGTAGCATAGTGCTGGTACAGAAGCTGAAAGTTCATATCTGATCTATAAGCAGAAACCATAGAGATAGCTAGTCTGGGACTGGTTAGGGATTTTTAAATCTCATAAGTGCATTGCTTTTGATAATGCAATTCCATGACAGGTAAGGAAGCATCTTGTCAGAAAGACCAAAGACAGGCTCAATCTTGTTAATGAAATAAAAAAGGGGGAGAGGTGGAGAGCCCTTGGGGCTACTTGACAAGAATCTAACATGGGCCAAGGACAAGGAAGTGAGCTGCTTGGCAGGAATAGGACATTGGCCAAGGACAAGGAAGTAGGCTTCAAGCAAGAATCTGATATTAGGCTAGAACCAATAAGTAATTTCAGATAGGAATCTACAGTTTAGGATAGAACAAGGAAGTAGGCTTCAGACATGAAAATGACTTTGGGCTAGGAACAAGAGTAGGCTAAAATATTTTGGTCATCCTGAAAAGCCCTTAGAAATAGTGATCAGGGAGTGTTCACAGAATTTTGTTATGCCTGCTTGTTCTTTGACTATTTATGTTTATTGTCTGCTTGTTCCTTGACTATTTGCATCTATGTATTGCTAGTTCTCAAACTAGAAACTGACATTAATACTTGCATGTAATTAAAATGGTATAAATGCAAAAGGGGGAGGAGTGATGGGATAGGGGTTCTAGGGAGGTGAAATGGGGAAACGGGATAACGTCTGAAATGCAAATTATATATATATAATATATTTATATATATATATATTATCCAATAAAAAAAAATGAAAAAAGGAAATAATCTCAAAGCCACCCATAGTGACACACCTCCTCCAATAAGGCTAAAGCTCCTAGTCCCTCCCAAACATTTCCACCAACTGCAAATCAAACATTCATAGATATGAGCATATGGGGGCCATTCCATTTAAACCACCACACACAACAAGAAAGCACTAATTGTTTCTTAACCTAGGAATTTGCACAACACCCTCTTTATACTTCTACAACAGCATATTTGAGGATTCAAAGTCCTTAGTTAGGCTGGCTTTATGAATTATTTTTTAAGCTGAGTCACTTTGAGAATGAAAAGCAAAAATATTAGTTCACTGAAACAACACTAATAAACCAGAACTTTCCTAGAGAAAGTAATAGCTGTATGTAACTGCGTGCTTAGCAATCTGAGGAGGAACATTCGAGGAAGCCTAGTTCTACCTGGCACTAGTTTCTGTGATCAAGGATAACACCTTCATAGAGTCGGCATTTAGCAAATAATGACTATTATTTATGCACTTTTACTACCTAATAAATTGTGAGCCTCTTGAAGTAGATATTTAAACATATTTAAATTACTTTTATAATTCCCCAGTTCCTTGCCTGGAAACTATTAAGAGCTTGGGCAACTACTGAGGAAATGACACCTGTTATCATCTCCAAGGAAAGTGTCCTGCCTGCACAGAGTATAGCAAATAGCATAGCAATGCCTGACCAATGCAGCCAATCAACCCACTTTAGGATCTCAACACATTCTGGAGTTTCCAAGAAAGGGATGACTTACACAGGCAGTAGATGGAAAGATTAACTCCTAGAGAAGAGATAAAACAAAGTCAGGTTTCATTGGAGATCAGCATCTATGCCTCTGATGTAGCAAACCAAAGTGTGCTATACTCCTACTATCTATAACAGATATAATAGTGCCATTGCCAGGTGCTACATGATGGAGCACACAGATAGGCTAAAACAAGAGAGATTAGCCACCTATGAAACAGTCAGTTTGGACACAGGCTATGAAAAGCTATTGCCAAATAGGAAATGATATAAACCCAAGGCCCATTCCTGTCCAACTGGGGAGGGGTTCAAAAGACTGCACACCCGAGACTGGCTTTCCAAAGACCGTTTACTAAATACAGAGGAGAGAACTGATGTAAATGACATCACTTTTGTAGGACATCTATATAGGTATCTAGATCTAGGGCTCTTTCAGAGAGCGGAACCTCTGCCACCAAGTACACACAGAAATGAAATTCAGTCATCAGAACTCTTGGTAATCTATTGATTGATACATTAATTTAAATTTTTGAATATCAAATGCTGAGTATTAGGCACTAGATACAATAGTAATAAAACACTCAGCCATTTTCCTCGAGAAGTTCAATGAATTTTTAAAGTTACATTCTTTTAGCACAAATATGTGAGTGTGTGTGTGCATATGTGTCCCCATGCATGCTAGCATGTGCATTCTTGTGTGTGCATGTGTGTGCACATGTGTATGTGTTCAAATAAAAAGAAACATACAGCAAAAAAAAAAAACAAAAACACTCAGACATAAAGAAAACCCCACAAAATAGGAAATCATAGTATATAAGCAAAACATCACTAAGACAAAAGTCAAAAACTCCCAAACAAAACAATATGAAACAAAAAGTCTACAAAATAACATTGAACTAATTTTGTCTTAGCTATCTAGTGCTGGGCATGGGTCCTACCCTTAAGAGACTGTATTGGAGTAAACTATTTTTTTTCTCTGCAAGATGGGTCAGTTGCAGACATCTTCTTGGTTAGGGGCAAAATCCTATATGTTCAGGCATGGTGTTCATCTTATGGAGTGGGCCTTAATGTTAATCAGAGAATGATGGTTACTCCCACAGTGTTTGTGCCATTATTGCACCAGTGTATCTTGCAGAAAGATTACCAGTATAGATTGTGTAAGTTGTACCTGGATTGATGGTTACCTTTCTCTCTGGTGGTGTGCAGAGTATCTTCCAGTACCATGAACACTAATTGGTAGAGGTGAAGGCTCCAGGTAGACATCCATGTTCAATAACATATATAAATGTTGTCTTCAACAATAGAGCCTTACCATTACTCTATGGAGAGTAACCAATAACCTTGGAAATAGCCTGAATTGTTTATGAGTTTCCATATAACCTCTTTGGCCAACAATTTAATTACATAAAGCCTATTCCTGGCACTTGAGGTTTCACTGGTGGCAAAAGATGTCTAGTCTGTGCATTCTCTCCCACATTATTAGGTAACTTCATTTATATATTTCATATATGTACATATTTTTAAGAAATGTGTACACTAGTAGATTTTCCATATGGTTCCTCAAATAGACCTTAATGTTAGTTGTCCCTCCTTACTCCCTCTCTTCCATATTCCTCCCCATTTAATCTTCACAATAATCTCAGTCTTCCACTGTCTCTCCTTAAGTATATTATCATATTTTTCTTTTATTGAGAGAACCTCTCCTCCCTGTAGTCACTTACTTGTTACCTAACATATACTATGGATGCAGCATACCTATCAAAGGCATAAAAGCTAACATCTACACATAAGAGACAACATACAATGTTTGATTGAAGGGGATCTGTGTTACCTCAGTGAGGATCATTTTTTTCCTAGGTCCATCAATTTACCTGAAACTTCATAATTTCCTTTTTTAAACTGATAAAAATATCCAATTTTTGTAAATGCACCACATTTTATTATCTGTTCCTCAGTTGATAGATATCTAGGCTATTTCCAATTTCTGCCTTCTCATGATAGAGAAGCAATGAAAAATCGTGGGTAAGTATCTCTATGGTAGATGAAGCATCCTTTGGGTATATATTCAAAAGTTGTATAGCTGGATCTTGAGGTAGTCAATTCCACCTTCCCAAGGAACACTCACACCAGCAAGAATTTCTCCAATCTTTACCAGAATGAGCTGACATTTGTTTTATTGATCTTTGAACAATTTGACTGGCATAAGACAAAATCTAAAAATAGTGATGATCTGCATTTCCCTGATGACTAAGGGTGTGTGAACATTTCTTTACACAAAGGAATGGAGATGGGCTAGACGGGAAGGCTGTGAGAGCCCACAGGAAAAAGCTAAAGTCATACAGATAGGACGTAGCAAAAGTTTAGGCTTTACTACCTGTATCCACTTGTATGAAAAGACTTGGACCGTTTTTTTGATAAGTATTAAATGACTTTCAGCTTTGTACTCAAAGTCTTAATCAGTGCAGTGATAATGAAACACCAAGTGAGTTCTGAGCTCCAAAATTCATTATCAGGTTGAAATCCTATTCTACAATTAAAAACTCTGGCCAGTTTCTCTGGTGTGTGTGTGTGTGTGTGTGTGTGTGTGTGTGTGTGTGTGCCCACGCTCATGTGTGTGTTCCTGTTTGAAGGCAGAGAAAGCTATGCCTTCAGATAAAAAATCATCAAGAAGAACCCTGGAAAATTGGCCTGTTTCTTACCTTCAGGAATCACCTCTGATTTAGATCAGGCTTTGCCATTTCCATAGTATCTGCCTTCTGTGTACACAGGGGCAAGGGCCTTGTATCCTATATTTTACTCCATGATTTCTTCAGGAG
The DNA here is from genome assembly GCF_011762505.2 of Arvicanthis niloticus. Lineage (NCBI taxonomy): Eukaryota > Metazoa > Chordata > Mammalia > Rodentia > Muridae > Arvicanthis > Arvicanthis niloticus. The sequence goes on along the minus strand of NW_023045789.1, from coordinate 3,176 downwards.
AAATCCCCAATGATCCCATGAGAACAAGATTTGATTTTATTGGACTCTTCACTTTTATCCTGAGAGCAGGGAAACCATATATATTTTCTGGCGACTGGAAGCCAGAAAAGAGGGGAAAACCTACCCTAAGAGACACCAGGGCCATCCTTCATCTCTAAGGCTTCAATTACTGATGGAAGCCAGCACTACTACAACAAAGCTCAGGTTACTTCTTCACGTGGGACGCAGATATTGACAACCTCAGAGAACATCTGCATGGCTCCTTCAGTAATTGGTGGGCTCTCCAAATCAACTTTCACAGGAGAACATTCTATATGGTTCCAAAAAAAAAAAAAAAAACAGTTTCTGACACGTGGGCCTCAGAAGAGTTTGAAGACAGACTCTGGCACTTGACTAATTAGCTTGGTTTCTAAGTGGGTTTAGCTGATTTTCATATATCTTTTAGTGAGTGTTATTGTTTGTTTGAAAGACAAAGGGAAAAAAGTCCCTGGAGTGACAAAGAGGAGAGTTATAATAGGATCTGCTCTGTCACCAATGGGTAATATGATACCACTGATCTCTGGACCTAGTTTTTCTATCTGTTTAATGAAGACTAATTATGATTATTTGAAGTAAGCTGTGGGGAGTACATGAGAAAATACATAGAAAATATGACTCTTTGGGTCTTGGTTACTTCACTCAAGATGATATTTTCTAGTTCATTTTATTAGACAAAAAGCTCAGAATATACATGATAAAACTCACTGACCATCAGAAGCTTAACAGGAAGAAAGGCCCAGTGTGGATACCTGAAACCCACTTAGAAGGGTGAATAAAAATAATCATGGGGGGGCAGGTGGGAGGGAGGAAAACTGGGTGGGAGAGGGGATGTGGAGGAGAAAAGGAAGAGGAGGATCTGGAATAGAGAGAACAAGAGGGACATCCAGATGGCCAGGAGACTGAATCTAAATATGTAGCAGTGGGGGTTATGGTGCAGGGAAACTTCCAGAATGCCCCAGAGACCTGAAATGTGAGATGCTGCCGGGGACTCAATGGGGTTGACATTAGCTGCAGTGCCCAACTGTGTGGAGATGGAACACAGAATAACCACCTCCAGTAAATAGAAGTGAGGCAAGAGAGACACCCAACTATCTTGAAAAAAGTTATTTAACACCCAGAATTGTTCACCAGTAAGTCTTGATAAAGGAAATGCAGGGACAAAAATGGAGCAGAGACTGAAGGAAAGGCCACCCAGTGACTGGCGCAACTTGGGATCTGTCTCAGGAGTGCACACCAAATCCTGACACTATTACTGGGGCCATATTGTGTATGCAGACAGGAGCTGGCATGGCTGTCCTCTGAGAGGCTCTACCAGGAACATACTGAGACAAATGCAGATACTTACAGCTGTTGTACCCAGATAGAGAAGTTCCAAAGAGACCACCAGAACCACAACTCTAATGCAAGCACACAAGAGTTTTTATTCAAGCTGGAAGTCATGCTGTAAACCTCTCTGAAATCAGCAAGATAGAAGAACAGCCCTGAGGTCTAGGTGAAAGGGGTTTATAAAGGAAAAAAAAATCACAAGCAAGGATTTTCAAGCCTTGGCAATTACATGATTTGGGTAAGAGGGTAAAGCAATGGTTCAACAACATCTGGTCAAACCACAAGGAGAGATCATACATCTAAAAGGAGCATGTTGACCTGGGAACGACTTATGTTTCTTAGCCAACCCACACTGTTATTATCATCTAGCTGCACCTGCTGTGGCTATTTTGCAACTGCAAGGGGTATTTTCTGCTTTTCTTAAAACTCAAGGGTGGGGGGCCATGTCTCTCTAAGGGCAAGGTAACTTAAATGGAGTCTGAAAAAACAAAATGCAAGTTATTCTGCTACTTAATCCCTTCACAGCCAACCATTGGGTTGAGGTCAGGGACCAATAAGAGGAGTTAGAGGAAAGACTAGAAGAGCTGAGAAAATCACACCCACAGGAAGAACAACAGTGTTAAACTATCAGGATCCCTCAGAGCTCCCAGAGACTAAGCCAAAAACCAAGGAACATACGTGGGCTAGTTCATGGCCCCTGGCACATATGTAGCAGAGGACTGCCTTGTCTGGCCTCAGTGGGAAGGAATGTGTCTAATTCTGTAGAGAATTGATGCCCCATGGAAGATGGATGCTGGTGGGGGTGGGTAGACTGGTGAGAAAACACCCTCTCAGTGGTGGGGGGTGGGACAGGATGGGTAAAGAACTGGGGAGAGTCGACTGGGAAGGGGGCAACTTTTGAAATGTAAAATAAATAAAATAATTGAATAAAGCTTTAAGAAAAAAAGAAAAGAAAATATGACTCAGGGAAGTCTCCAGATATGAATAACTGAAATGGGCAAGAGTCTAGCCGCATCTTCTCAAAGGTATCATGTGCTTCTTCTCAGATCTCACATCATCACAGCATGGTATCTTTTAACTTAGACAGCTGAAGTCACAGTGAAGGTGTATTCTTTAACAATCATCTCAAACCATAATCTTCACCTTGTCTAATTTAATGTTTTATTATTAAGTGTATATTAGACTGAAATAGAATTTCTCAAATTATTCACAGTAAACACAGCTTGTGCAAATTACCCATGTCATCTCTTCCAGATGGTTGGTTAGAGATGCTATCCAAATGCAGTATTTACTGGTGCATTTATTTAGGTGCCAATTTGGGATTGACATTCTGCCCCTGTTACTTGTGTGCAAATAAAAGGAAGCTTATTTTGAGAATTTGAAAGCAAATTTTTTAACACGATTGGTGTATAAACAATCAGTAGAGAAGTTTTCTACTGAGCTGCAATTGTTCTGGCTTTTAGGATATAAGATTAGGTAAATGGACTCCCTGGGTAATGAGCAGCAAAGTCAATACTTCCTGACCAAGATGATGTACAGTTCATTGATGTGGTCCTGCCTGAAGCTTAAAATACATGCCATACCCTCATTGATGTGTAAAAACAGTTTGCATCCATGTAATGTACTGGGCTTTGCTACACTCCAAACACAAAATAACTTAGTTGTGAAAGTAGGGAATGCTAGGTCACTATAAGAATAAAACAAGGAGCAACACAAATCAAAGTGATTGACTGTTTCTGGTAATCAAGCACTCAAATTCTATTCCACATCACATATGTGGAACAAGGCATCAACATTAGCCAACAATGGGA
>NW_023045788.1:0-8621 GCF_011762505.2 Arvicanthis niloticus | reverse complement strand
TATTTTATGTGGATGCCCTTCTTTGAGCTCCTCTCTCTGGATACACTTCTGTCTTCTCCTATCTCCCGAAGCCCTTCTGTCTTCTCCTCTTTCTGGATGTCGTTCTGTTCTCTGCTCTCTCTAGATGCCCTTCTGTCCTCTCTTCTCTCTGGATGCCCGTCTGTTCCATTCTCTCCCTGAATGCCTTCTCTACTTTCCTCTCTCAGGATGCCCGTTTGTCCTCTTCTCCATCTGGATGCCTTTTCTCTTCTCCTGTCTCTGGATGCCCTTCTATCTTCTCCTCTCTCTGGATGCACTTCTGTTTTCTCTTTTTTCTAAATTCGCTGTTTTTCTTTTCTTCTCTGGATGCCCTTCTGACATCTCCTCCCTCTACATAACCTTCTGTCTTCTCCTCTCTCCTGATGCCCTTCTGTTCCCTCCTCTCTCTGAATGCCCTTCTGTTCCCTCCTCTCTCTGGATTTGCTTCTGTCTTCTCTTTCTCTGGATGCCCATCTGTTCTCTCCTCTTTCTGGATGCCCTTCTGTTCTCTCCTCTATCTAGATGCCCTTCTGCTTTCTCCCCTGTCTGTATGGCCTTCTGTACTATATTGTGTTGATGCCCTTCTTTGATTTCTTCTCTCTGGATGCCCTTTTGTCTTCTCCTCTTTCTGGATGCCCTTCTGCTCTCTCCTCTCTCTGAATGCCCTTCTGTTCCCTCCTCTCTCTGGATTCGCTTCTGTCTTCTCTTTCTCTGGATGCCCATCTGTTCTCTCCCATTTCTGGATGCCCTTCTGTTCTCTCATCTATCTAGATGCCCTTCTGCTTTCTCCCCTGTCTGTATGGCCTTCTGTACTATATTGTGTGGATGCCCTTCTTTGATTTCTTCTCTCTGGATGCCCTTCTGTCTTCTCCTATCTCCAGATGCCCTTTTGTCTTCTCCTCTTTCTGGATGCCCTTCTGCTCTCTCCTCTCTCTGGATGCCCTTCTGTTCTCTCCTCTCTCCAGATGGTCTACTGTCTTCTGCTCTCTCAGGATGTCCTTCGACTCTCTCCTCTCTCTGGATGCACTTCTGATGTCTCCTCTCTCTGGATTCTCTTATGTCTTCTCCTCTTTCTCAATGTCTTGATGATCTGTTCTCTCCTCTTTCTGGATGCCCTTCTGTTCTCTCATCTCTCCAGATGCCCTTCTGTCTTCTCTCTCTCTAAATGCCATTCTGGTATCTCTTCTCTCTGAATGCCCTTTTTTCTCTCTTCTCTCTGGATTCCCTTCTGTCTTCTTTTCTCTCTGGATGCCATTCTATCCTTTCCTCTCTCTGGATGCCCTTCAGTCTTCTGTCTCTGGATGCACTTCTGTTCTCTCCTTTTTCTGGATTCCCTAATTTTTCTTCCTCTCTCTTGATGCCCTTCTGTCATCTCTCTCTAGATGCCCTTCTGTCTTCTCCTCTCTCTGGATGCCCGTCAGGTCTCTTCTCTCTCTGGATGCCCTTCTCTTCTCTCCTCTCTCTGGATTCGCTTCTGTCTTTTCCTCTCTCTGGATGCCATTCTATCTTCTCCTCTCTCTAGATTCCCTTCTGTCTTCTCCTCTCTCAGGAAGCCATTGTATCCCCTCCTATTTCTGGATGCCCTTCTGTCTTCTCCTCTCTCTGGATGCACTTCTGTTCTCACCTCTTTTTGAATTCCTTATTTTTCTTTTCCTCTCTCTTAATGGGCTTCTGTCATCTCCTAGCTCTGGATGAGATTTTGTCTTCCCCTCTCTCCCAATTCAGAACTGTTCCTCCTTTCTCCAGATGCCCTACTGTCTTCTCCTCTCTCTGGATGCCCTTATGCACTTTCCTCTCTCTGGATGCCCTTCTGTTCTCTCCTCTTTCTGGATGCCCTTCTGTTTTCTCCTCTCTCCAGATGCCCTTCTGTCTTTTCCTCTCTCTCTCTCTCAATGCCCTTCTGTTCTCTCTTCTTTCTGGATGCTCTTCTGTTCTCTCTTCTCTCTGGATGCCATTCTGTCTTCTCCTCTCTCTGGATAACCTTCTCGTCTCACCTCTCTCTTAATGCCCTTCTGTTCTCTCCTTACTCTGGATTACCTTCTGTCTTTTCCTCTCTCTGGATGCCGTTCTTTCCTTTCCTCTCTCTGGATGCACTTCTTTCTTCAGTCTCTGGATGCACTTCTGTGCTCTACTCTTTCTGGATGCCCTAATTTTCTTACCTCTCTCTGGATGCCCTTCTGTCATCTCCTCTCTCTGGATACCATACTGTCTTCTCCTCTTTCTGGATGACCTTCTGGTCTCTCCTCTCTCTGGATGGCCTTCTCTTCTCTCCTCTCTCTGGATTCCCTTCTGTCTTCTCCTCTCTCAGGATGCCATTCTATCCTCTCCTCTGGATGCCTTTCTGTCTTCTCTTCTCTCTGAATGCACTTCTGTTCTCTGCTCTTTCTGGATTCCCTATTTTTCTTTTCCTATTTCATAGTGGGCTTCTGTCATCTCCTCTCTCTGGATGACCTTCTGTCTTCCCCTTCTTCCTGATTCCCATCTGTTCTCTCCACACTCCAGATACCCTACTGTCTTCTCTTCTCTCTGGATGCCCTTCTACATTCTCCTCTCTCTGGATGCCCTTCTGTTCTCTCCTCTTTCTGGAAGCCCTTCTGTTCTTCCCTCTCTCCGGATGCCCTTCTGTCTTCTCCTCTCTCTCTCAGTGCCCTTCTGGTCTCTTCTCTCTGGATGCCCTTATTTTCTCTCCTCTCTCTGGATTCCCTTCCGTCTTGTCCTCTCTCTGGATGTCCTTCTGTTCTCTCCTCTCTCTGGATGACCTTCTGTCTTCTCTTCTCTCTTGATGAACTTCTGTTCTCTCCTCTTTCTGGATTCCCTTCTGTTCTCTCCTCTCTCTGGATTCCCTTCTGTCTTCTCCTCTCTCTGGATGCCATTCTATCCTCTCCTCTCTCTGGATGCCCTTCTGTCTTCTCCTCTCTCTGGATGCACTTCTGTTCTCTCCTCTTTCTGGATTCCCTATTTTTCTCTTCCTCTCTCTTAATGTGCTTCTATCATCTCTCTCTGGATGACCTTCTGTCTTCCCCTCTCTCCCAATTCCCAACTGTTCTCTCCTCTCTCCGGATGCCCTAATGCCTTCTCCTCTCTCTGGATGCCCTTCTACACTCTCCTCTCTCTGGATGCCCTTCTGTTCTCTCCTCTTTGTGGATGCCCTTATGTTATATCCTTTCGCGGATGCCCTTCTGTCTTCTCCTCGCTCTCTCAATGCCCTTCTGGTCTCTTCTCTCTCTGGATGCCCTTTTTTCTCTCCTCTCTCTGGATTCCCTTCTGTTTCTTCTCTCTCTGGATGACCTTCTGTTCTCTCCTCTCTCTTGATGCCCTTCTGTTCTCTCCTCCCTCCTGGATGGCTTACTGTCTTCTGCTCTCTCTGGATACCCTTCTACTCTCTCCTCTCTCTGGATGCCCTTCTGTTCTCTCCTCTCTCTGGATTCTCTTATGTCTTCTCTTCTCTCTCAATGTCTTGATGACCTTCAGTTCTCTCCTCTTTCTGTATACCCTTCTGTTCTCTCCTCTCTCTGGATGCCATTCTCTTCTCTCCTCTCTCTGGATTCCCTTCTCTCTTCTCCTCTCTCAGGATGCCATTTTATCCTCTCCTCTGGATGCCTTTCTGTCTTCTCCTCACTCTGGATGCATTTCTGTTCTCTGCTCTTTCTGGATTCCCTATTTTTCTTTTCCTATTTCATAATGGGCTTCTGTCATCTCCTCTCTCTGGATGACCTTCTGTCTTCCCCTCTCTCCCGATTCCCATTTGGTCTCTCCTCTCACCGGATACCCTACTGTCTTCTCCTCTCTCTGGATGCCCTTCTACACTCTCCTTTCTCTGGATGCCCTTCTGTTCTCTCCTCTCTCGGGATGCCTTTCTGTCTTCTCCTCTCTCTCTCAGTGCCCTTCTGGTCTCTTCTCTCTGGATGCCCTTATTTTCTCTCCTCTCTCTGATTTCCCTTCTGTCTTCTCCTCTCTCTGGATGACCTTCTGTTCTCTCCTCTCTCTGGATGGCCTTCTGTTCTCTCCTCTCTCTGGATGCCCTTCTGTCTTCTCCTATCTCTTGATGACCTTCTGTTCTCTCCTCTTTCTGGATGCTCTTCTGTTCTCTCCTCTCTCCAGATACCATTCTCTCTTCTCCCTCGGGATGACCTTCTACACTCTCCTCTCTCTGGATTCCCTTCTCTCTTCTCCTCTCTCTGGATGCACTTCTGTTCTCTCCTCTTTCTGGATTCCCTATTTTTCTTTTCCTCTCTCTGGATGCCCTTATGTCATCTCCTCTCTCTGGATGCCCTTCTGTCTTCTCTCTTTGGATGCACTTCTGTTCTCTCCTCTTTCTGGATTCCCTATTTTCTTTTCCTCTCTCTGGATGCCCTTTTGTCTTCTCCTCTATCTGTATGGCCTTCTGTACTATTTTATGTGGATGCCCTTATTTGCTATCCTCCCACTGGATGACCTCTGTCTTCTCCTCTCTCCCGATGCCCTTCTCTTTTCTCGTTTATCCGAATGCCCTTCTGTTCTCTCCTCTCTCTGCATGCCCTTCTACTTTCTCCTCTTTATTGATGACCTTCTGTTCTCTCCTCTTTCTGGATGCCCTACTGTTCTCTACTCTATCTAGATGCCCTTCTGTCTTCTTCTCTCTCTGTATGGCCTTCTGTACTATTTTATGTGGATGCCCTTCTTTGCTCTCCTCTCTCTGGATGCCATTCTGTCTTCTCCTATCTCCTGATGGCCTTCTGTTTTCTCCTATTTCTGGATGCCCTTCTGTTCTCTGCTCTCTCTAGATGCGCTTCTGTCCTCTCTTCTCTCTGGATGCCCTTCTGTTCTCTTCTCTACATGAATGCCTTCTGTTTTCTCCTCTCTCAGGATGCCAGTCAGTCCTCTTATCCATCTGGTTGCCTTCTCTCTTTTCCTCTTTCTGGATGCCTTTCTGTCTTCTCCTCTCTCAGGATGCCTTTCTGCACTCTCCTCTCTCTCGATGCCCTTCTGTTCTCTCCTCTATCTAGATGCCCTTCTGTCTTCTCCTGTCTCTGTATGGCCTTCTGTATTATTTTATGTGGATGCCCTTCTTTGCTCTCCTCTCTCTGGATGCCCTTCTGTCTTCTCCTATCTCTCGATTCCCTTTTTTTCTCTCCTCTCTCTGGATTCCTTTCTGTCTTCTCTTCTCTCTTGATGACCTTCTGTTCTCTCCTCTCTCTGGATTCCCTTCTGTCTTCTCCTTTCTCTGGATGCTGTTCTATCCTCTCTTCTCTATGGATGCCCTTCTGTCTTCTCCTCTCTCTGGATGCACTTCTGTTCTCTCCTCTTTCTGTATTCCCTATTTTTCTTTTCCTCTCTCTGGATGCCCTTCTGTCATCTCCTCTCTCTGGATGACCTTCTGTCTTCTCCTCTCTCCCGATGCCCATCTGTTCTCTCCTCTCTCCAAATGCCCTTCTATTCTCTCCTCTCTCTGGATTCGCTTCTGTCTTCTTCTCTGGATGAACTTCTTTTCTCTCCTCTCTCTAGATGCCCTTTTGTCCTCTTCTCTCTGGATGCCCTTCTGTTCTGTTCTCTCCCTGGATGCCCTTCTGTTCACTTCTATTTATGGATGTCCTTCTGTCCTCTTCTCTCTGGAGGCACTTCTGTCTTCTCCTCTCTCCGAATGCCCTTCTGTTCTCTCCTTCTTTGGATTCACTTCCTTCTTCTCCTCTATCTGTATGGCCTTCTGTACTATTTTATTTGGGTGCCCTTCTTTGCTCTCCTCTCTCTGGATGCAATTCTGTCTTCTCCTATCTCCCGATGCCCTTCTGTCTTCTCCTCTTACTGGATGCCCTTCTGTTCTCTGCTCTCTCTAGATGCCCTTCTGTCCTCTCTTCTCTCTGGATGCCCTTCTGTTCTCTTCTCTCCATGAATGCCTTCTGTACTCTCCTCTCTCAGGATGCTCATCGGTCTTCTTCTCCATCTGGATGCCTTCTCTCTTTTCCTCTCTCTGGATGCCTTTCTGTCTTCTCTACTCTCTGGATGCACTTCTGTTCTCTCCTCTTTCTGGATTCCCTATTTTCTTTTCCTCTCTCTGGATGCCCTTCTGTCTTCTCCTCTCTCTGTATGGCCTTCTGTACTATTTTATGTGGATGCCCTTCTTTGCTCTCCTCCCACTGGATGACCTTCTGTCTTCTCCTCTCTCTGGATGCCCTTCTGCTGTCTCCTCTCTCTGGATGTGAAGACCTCCATAATCAGGAGACCTTTCCTCAAGACTCCGGAGATAATCAACCACCCAAAGATTACAAGGAACCATACCTGGATGCAATCGGCAAAGGCTTTATTAGGGAAGTAAGCAGGCGATCAAAACGACAAGCTCTTTAGCTCCAGGAGCAAGGTTTTTGGCCCTGAGTGATGGGTTAAAGGGTCTTTTATAGCATGGGGTGGGGAAAGGAAGGCATTTTCGCATGCTTACACATGAATGGTTGCATTTTCGCTAGGTTACACATGAATGGTGGCATTTTTACATGGTTACACATGATTGGTTGTTTTACAAATTTTGAACATATCACTGGGAAGACCAAGGGAGGGGTAACCAATAACAGTGGAGCATTTCAGAGGAATCTAGCCCAAATGGTCTAGAGTCATGTGAAATCACTCTGCACATATATTCTTCACATAAATGTGGTTTTTACCATGCTATTGTGTCCTATCCTGCCATTTACCAACTATTTCAGATTAACAATCTTTGCTTCTTCCTGCTATAGCCCTACCTAGGTGGCAGCATCTTTTATCTGTGGTCAGGAATGTGTCTTCCTGCCTTGGGCAAGGCTTGAGGAATGTAATCCAGCAAGTGTCCTTCACCTATAATATAAAGGCCTGAATTCTTATGTTCAGTTCTGTGTTCTGTAAGGTGAAAAATCTACACATATTTCAAAAAATGGCATTTATAATTGATCACTCTACAGATGCCCTTCTGTTCTCTCCTCACTTTGTATGCCCTTCTGTCTTCCCCTCTCTCGGGATGCTTTTCTGTTCTCTCCTCATTCTGGATACCATTCTGTCCTCTCCTCTCTCTGGATGCCTATCTGTCTTCTCCTATTTCTGGATGCCCTTCTGTTCTCTCCTCTCTCTGGATGACCTTCTGTCTTTTCCTCTCTCTTCCGATGCCCTTCTGTTCTCTCCTCTCTCAGAATGCCCTTCTGTTCTCTTGTATCTCTGGATTCGCTTCTGTCTTCTCCTTCTCTGGATGCCCTTCTGTTATCTCCTTTTTCTGGATGCCCTTCTGTTCTGTCCTCTATCAAGATGCCCTTCTGTCTTCTCCTTCCTCTGTATGGTCTTCTGTACTATTTTATGTGGATGCCTTTTTGCTCTCGTCTCTCTGAATGCCCTTCTGTCTTCTCCTATCTCCCGATGCCCTTCTGTCTTCTCTTCTTTCTGTATGCCCTACTGAATTCTCCTCTCTCTGAATGCCCTACTGTCTTCTCCTCTCTCTGAATGCCTTTCTGCTCTCTCCTCACACTGGATGCCCTTCTGTTCTCTCCTCTCTCAGGATGCCCTTCTGTTTTCTCCTCTCTCTGTATGCCCTTCAACTCTCTCCTCTCTCTGGCTGCCCTTCTATTTTCTCCTCTCTCTGGATGCATTTCTGTTTTCTCCTCTTTCTTGATTCCCTATTTTTCTTTTCCTCTCTCTGGATGCCCTTCTGTCATCTCCTCTCTCTGGATACCGTTGTATCCTCTCCTTTCTGTGGATGCCCTTCTGTATTCTCTCTCTGGGTGCACTTCTGTTCTATCCTCTTTCTGGATTCCCTATTTTTCTTTTCCTCTCTCTGGATGCCCTTCTGTCATCTCCTCTCTGAATGCCCTTCTGTATTCTCCTCTCTCTGGATGCTCTTCTGGTCTCTCCTCTCTCCAAATGCCCTTCTGTTCTCTCTTCTCTCTGGATTCGCTTCTGTCTTCTCCTTCTCTGGATGCCCTTCTGTTCTCTGCTGTTTCTGGATGCCCTTCTGTTCTCTCCTCTATCTAGATGCCCTTCTGTCTTCTCCTCTCTGTGTATGGCCTTGTGTTACTATTTTATGTGGATGCCCTTCTTTGATATCCTCTCTCTGGATGCCCTTCTGTCTTCTCCTATCTCCCAATGCCCTTCTGTCTTCTCCTATCTCCAAATCAATGCCCTTCTGTCTTCTCCTCTTTCTGGATGCCCTTCTGTTTTCTCCTCTCTCTGGATGCCCTTCTGTCTTCTCCTCTCTCTGGATGCCCTTCTATTCTCCCCTAACATTGGATGCTTTTCTGTTCTCTCCTCTCACTGGATGCCTTTCTGTTCTACCCCTTCTCTGGATGCCCTTCTGTCTTCTCTTTCTGGATGCATTTCTGTTCTCTCCTATCTCTGGATGAACTTCTGTCTTCTCCTCTCTCCCGATGCCCTTCTGTTCTCTCCTCTCTCTGGATTCGCTGCTGTCTTCTCCTTCTCTGGATGCCCTTCTGTTCTCTCCTCTTTCTGGATGCCCTTCTTTTACTCTTCTTTATCTAGATGCCCTTCTGTCTTCTCCTCTCCCTTTATGGCCTTCTGTACTATTTTATGTAGATGCCTTTTTTGCTCTCGTCTCTCTGGATGCCTTTTTGACTTCTTCTATCTCCCGATGCCCTTCTGTCTTCTCCTCATTCTGG
>NW_023045787.1:2500-7500 GCF_011762505.2 Arvicanthis niloticus | reverse complement strand
GTGGGGGGGGGGGGGGGGGGGGGGGGGTGGGGGGGGGGGGGGGGGGGGGGGGGGGGGGGGGGGGGGGGGGGGGGGGGGGGGGGGGGGGGGGGGGGGGGGGGGGGGGGGGGGGGGGGGTGGGGGGGTGGGGGGTGTGGGGGGGGGGGGGGGGGGGGGGGGGGGGGGGGTGCGGGGGGGGGGGGGGGGGGGGGGGGGGGGGGGGGGGGGGGGGGGGGGGGGGGGGGGGGTGGGGGGGGGGGGGGGGGGGGGGGGGGTGGGGGGGGGGGGGGGGGGGGGGGGGGGGGGGGGGGGGGGGGGGGGGGGGGGGGGGGGGGGGGGGGGGGGGGGGGGGGGGGGGGGGGGGGGGGGGGGGGGGGGGGGGGGGGGGTGGGGGGGGGGGGGGGGGGGGGGGGGGGGGGGGGGGGGGGGGGGGGGGGGGGGGGGGGGGGGGGGGGGGGGGGGGGGGGGGGGGGGGGGGGGGGTGGGGGGGGGGGGGGGGGGGGGGGGGGGGGGGGGGGGGGGGGGGGGGGGGGGGGGGGGGGGGGGGGGGGGGGGGGGGGGGGGGGGGGGGGGGGGGGGGGGGGGGGGGGGTGGGGGGGGGGGGGGGGGGGGGGGGGGGGGGGGGGGGGGGGGGGGGGGTGGGGGGGGGGGGGGGGGGGGGGGGGGGGGGGGGGGGGGGGGGGGGGGGGGGGGGGGGGGGGGGGGGGGGGGGGGGGGGGGGGGGGGGGGGGGGGTGGGGGGGGGGGGGGGGGGGGGGGGGGGGGGGGGGGGGGGGGGGGGGGGGGGGGGGGGGGGGGGGGGGGGGGGGGGGGGGGGGGGGGGGGGGGGGGGGGGGGGGGGGGGGGGGGGGGGGGGGGGGGGGGGGGGGGGGGGGGGGTGGGGGGGGGGGGGGGGGGGGGGGGGGGGGGGGGGGGGGGGGGTGGGGGGGGGGGGGGGGGGGGGTGGGGGGGGGGGGGGGGGGGGGGGGGGGGGGGGGGGGGGGGGGGGGGGGGGGGGGTGGGGGGGGGGGGGGGGGGGGGGGGGGGGGGGGGGGGGGGGGGGGGGGGGGGGGGGGGGGGGGGGGGGGGGGGGGGGGGGGGGGGGGGGGGGGGGGGGGGGGGGGGGGGGGGGGGGGGGGGGGGGGGGGGGGGGGGGGGGGGGGGGGGGGGGGGGGGGGGGGGGGGGGGGGGGGGGGGGGGGGGGGGGGGGGGGGGGGGGGGGGGGGGGGGGGGGGGGGGGGGGGGGGGGGGGGGGGGGGGGGGGGGGGGGGGGGGGGGGGGTGGGGGGGGGGGGGGGGGGGGGGGGGGGGGGGGGGGGGGGGGGGGGGGGGGGGGGGGGGGGGGGGGGGGGGGGGGGGGGGGGGGGGGGGGGGGGGTGGGGGGGGGGGGGGGGGGGGGGGGGGGGGGGGGGGGGGGGGGGGGGGGGGGGGGGGGGGGGGGGGGGGGGGGGGGGGGGGGGGGGGGGGGGGGGGGGGGGGGGGGGGGGGGGGGGGGGGGGGGGGGGGGGGGGGGGGGGGGGGGGGGGGGGGGGGGGGGGGGGGGGGGGGGGGGGGGGGGGGGGGGGGGGGGGGGGGGGGGGGGGGGGGGGGGGGGGGGGGGGGGGGGGGGGGGGGGGGGGGGGGGGGGGGGGGGGGGGGGTGGGGGGGGGGGGGGGGGGGGGGGGGGGGGGGGGGGGGGGGGGGGGGGGGGGGGGGGGGGGGGGGGGGGGGGGGGGGGGGGGGGGGGGGGGGGGGGGGGGGGGGGGGGGGGGGGGGGGGGGGGGGGGGGGGGGGGGGGGGGGGGGGGGGGGGGGGGGGGGGGGGGGGGGGGGGGGGGGGGGGGGGGGGGGGGGGGGGGGGGGGGGGGGGGGGGGGGGGGGGGGGGGGGGGGGGGGGGGGGGGGGGGGGGGGGGGGGGGGGGGGGGTGGGGGGGGGGGGGTGGGGGGGGGGGGGGGGGGGGGGGGGGGGGGGGGGGGGGGGGGGGGGGGGGGGGGGGGGGGGGGGGGGGGGGGGGGGGGGGGGGGGGGGGGGGGGGGGGGGGGGGGGGGGGGTGGGGGGGGGGGGGGGGGGGGGGGGGGGGGGGGGGGGGGGGGGGGGGGGGGGGGGGGGGGGGGGGGGGGGGGGGGGGGGGGGGGGGGGGGGGGGGGGGGGGGGGGGGGGGGGGGGGGGGTGGGGGGGGGGGGGGGGGGGGGGGGGGGGGGGGGGGGGGGGGGGGGGGGGGGGGGGGGGGGGGGGGGGGGGGGGGGGGGGGGGGGGGGGGGGGGGGGGGGGGGGGGGGGGGGGGGGGGGGGGGGGGGGGGGGGGGGGGGGGGGGGGGGGGGGGGGGGGGGGGGGGGGGGGGGGGGGGGGGGGGGGGGGGGGGGGGGGGGTGGGGGGGGGGGGGGGGGGGGGGGGGGGGGGGGGGGGGGGGGGGGGGGGGGGGGGGGGGGGGGGGGGGGGGGGGGGGGGGGGGGGGGGGGGGGGGGGGGGGGGGGGGGGGGGGGGGGGGGGGGGGGGGGGGGGGGGGGGGGGGGGGGGGGGGGGGGGGGGGGGGGGGGGGGGGGGGGGGGGGGGGGGGGGGGGGGGGGGGGGGGGGGGGGGGGGGGGGGGGGGGGGGGGGGGGGGGGGGGGGGGGGGGGGGGGGGGGGGGGGGGGGGGGGGGGGGGGGGGGGGGGGGGGGGGGGGGGGGGGGGGGGGGGGGGGGGGGGGGGGGGGGGGGGGGGGGGGGGGGGGGGGGGGGGGGGGGGGGGGGGGGGGGGGGGGGGGGGGGGGGTGGGGGGGGGGGGGGGGGGGGGGGGGGGGGGGGGGGGGGGGGGGGGGGGGGGGGGGGGGGGGGGGGGGGGGGGGGGGGGGGGGGGGGGGGGGGGGGGGGGGGGGGGGGGGGGGGGGGGGGGGGGGGGGGGGGGGGGGGGGGGGGGGGGGGGGGGGGGGGGGGGGGGGGGGGGGGGGGGGGGGGGGGGGGGGGGGGGGGGGGGGGGGGGGGGGGGGGGGGGGGGGTGGGGGGGGGGGGGGGGGGGGGGGGGGGGGGGGGGGGGGGGGGGGGGGGGGGGGGGGGGGGGGGGGGGGGGGGGGGGGGGGGGGGGGGGGGGGGGGGGGGGGGGGGGGGGTGGGGGGGGGGGGGGGGGGGGGGGGGGGGGGGGGGGGGGGGGGGGGGGGGGGGGGGGGGGGGGGGGGGGGGGGGGGGGGGGGGGGGGGGGGGTGGGGGGGGGGGGGGGGGGGGGTGGGGGGGGGGGGGGGGGGGGGGGGGGGGGGGGGGGGGGGGGGGGGGGGGGGGGGGGGGGGGGGGGGGGGGGGGGGGGGGGGGGGGGGGGGGGGGGGGGGGGGGGGGGGGGGGGGGGGGGGGGGGGGGGGGGGGGGGGGGGGGGGGGGGGGGGGGGGGGGGGGGGGGGGGGGGGGGGGGGGGGGGGGGGGGGGGGGGGGGGGGGGGGGGGGGGGGGGGGGGGGGGGGGGGGGGGGGGGGGGGGGGGGGGGGGGGGGGGGGGGGGGGGGGGGGGGGGGGGGGGGGGGGGGGGGGGGGGGGGGGGGGGGGGGGGGGGGGGGGGGGGGGGGGGGGGGGGGGGGGGGGGGGGGGGGGGTGGGGGGGGGGGGGGGGGGGGGGGGGGGGGGGGGGGGGGGGGGGGGGGGGGGGGGGGGGGGGGGGGGGGGGGGGGGGGGGTGGGGGGGGGGGGGGGGGGGGGGGGGGGGGGGGGGGGGGGGGGGGGGGGGGGGGGGTGGGGGGGGGGGGGGGGGGGGGGGGGGGGGGGGGGGGGGGGGGGGGGGGGGGGGGGGGGGGGGGGGGGGGGGGGGGGGGGGGGGGGGGGGGGGGGGGGGGGGGGGGGGGGGGGGGGGGGGGGGGGGGGGGGTGGGGGGGGGGGGGGGGGGGGGGGGGGGGGGGGGGGGGGGGGGGGGGGGGGGGGGGGGGGGGGGGGGGGGGGGTGGGGGGGGGGGGGGGGTGGGGGGGGGGGGGGGGGGGGGGGGGGGGGGGGGGGGGGGGGGGGGGGGGGGGGGGGGGGGGGGGGGGGGGGGGGGGGGGGGGGGGGGGGTGGGGGGGGGGGGGGGGGGGGGGGGGGGGGGGGGGGGGGGGGGGGGGGGGGGGGGGGGGGGGGGGGGGGGGGGGGGGGGGGGGGGGGGGGGGGGGGGGGGGGGGGGGGGGGGGGGGGGGGGGGGGGGGGGGGGGGGGGGGGGGGGGGGGGGGGGGGGGGGGGGGGGGGGGGGGGGGGGGGGGGGGGGGGGGGGGGGGGGGGGGGGGGGGGGGGGGGGGGGGGGGGGGGGGGGGGGGGGGGGGGGGGGGGGTGGGGGGGGGGGGGGGGGGGGGGGGGGGGGGGGGGGGGGGGGGGGGGGGGGGGGGGGGGGGGGGGGGGGGGGGGGGGGGGGGGGGGGGGGGGGGGGGGGGGGGGGGGGGGGGGGGGGGGGGGGGGGGGGGGGGGGGGTGGGGGGGGGGGGGGGGGGGGGGGGGGGGGGGGGGGGGGGGGGGGGGGGGGGGGGGGGGGGGGGGGGTGGGGGGGGGGGGGGGGGGGGGGGGGGGGGGGGGGGGGGGGGGGGTGGGGGGGGGGGGGGGGGGGGGGGGGGGGGGGGGGGGGGGGGGGGGGGGGGGGGGGGGGGGGGTGGGGGGGGGGGGGGGGGGGGGGGGGGGGGGGGGGGGGGGGGGGGGGGGGGGGGGGGGGGGGGGGGGGGGGGGGGGGGGGGGGGGGGGGGGGGGGGGGGGGGGGGGGGGGGGGGGGGGGGGGGGGTGGGGGGGGGGGGGGGGGGGGGGGGGGGGGGGGGGGGGGGGGGGGGGGGGGGGGGGGGGGGGGGGGGGGGGGGTGGGGGGGGGGGGGGGGGGGGGGGGGGGGGGGGGGGGGGGGGGGGGGGGGGGGGGGGGGGGGGGGGGGGGGGGGTGGGGGGGGGGGGGGGGGGGGGGGGGGGGGGGTGGGGGGGGGGGGGGGGGGGGGGGGGGGGGGGGGGGGGGGGGGGGGGGGGGGGGGGGGGGGGGGGGGGGGGGGGGGGGGGGGGGGGGGGGGGGGGGGGTGGGGGGGGGGGGGGGGGGGGGGGGGGGGGGGGGGGGGGGGGGGGGGGGGGGGGGGGGGGGGGGGGGGGGGGGGGGGGGGGGGGGGGGGGGGGGGGGGGG
>NW_023045786.1:0-8604 GCF_011762505.2 Arvicanthis niloticus | reverse complement strand
TCCTCCAGGAGACCAGGAAGAATTCTGCTGGGTTTGAGCTGGGATGTGGAAGCTCTGAGAGGTACAGCTAGTGAAGAATTCTGGGTGTAAGTTAAGGATTTTTATTAGGCTGTGTAAATTGTATTAACTGAAGATATTAACACCAGTGTGTCTTCCTTTACAGCTGAACTCTCATACCACAGTTTTGGGAAGGAATTGTTTTTCCCTACCCTAAAGTAAGTTTCCTGTGATTGGTGTATGCTGTTTGCCCTCTATTGGTGCAGAGCTGCTCTACAAAGAGATTTAAGTCTGAGCTCACACTGGAGACTCCACACTGTGTCTCTTGCACAGTAATATGTGGCTGTGTCCTCAGTAGTCACAGAGTTCAACTGCAGAAAGTATTGGTTCTTGGATGTGTCTCTAGTGATGGAGATTCGACTTTTGAGAGATGGGTTGTAGTCAGTGCTACCACCAGAGCTTATGTCACCCATCCACTCCATTTTATTTCCTGGAAACTGCCAGATCCAGTGCCAGTAATAACCACTAGTGATGGAGTAGCCAGTGACAGAGCAGGTGAGTGACAGTGTCTGAGAAGGTTTCACAATGCCAGGTCCTGACTCCTGAAGTTGCACATCGGAAAGAATACCTTCAGACAAGAAAAGTCAATTCTGTTAATCACATATTTCAAAAATATATCATGAACACATGTATGAAATGTCAACACTCACCAGGAAGGGCTGTCAACAGGTACACAAGACTCAAGCATTCTCATCTTTTAGGCTATACCTCCTTTCTTCAGAGTTCAGCCTCCAGTGAGAGAGATGTGAGCTGGGCCAGTCCAGAAGGGGATTTAATGAAGCACTAGAAAATCCATTTGCAATGTAGTGGGCCAGCCTTGCCTTCATAATTGGGGAGGGTAAATACTGACTGCACTTGGTTATGAAAGTAACACCGTCACTGTGTTTAGCTTCCTATAGTGTGAGCCCTGGATAAAAGAGCACTAAGACTGTAGGAATAACATCTGGATATGATTCCACTGTCCTATCCTTAGACCAACCTCCCCAATGATACTTTTTTGATCCTGTGTTTATAATGTCTCAAGTCAGTGCCAACCTTTCCTTTATACTTGGATTTCTGTTTTCTTGCTTTCTTATTAGTAAGTCAACACTGTTCCTAGTTTTCTTTTCCTTCCCACTCATAATATGTATTATCAACTTTCCTAAATCTTGGTACACTGTTATTTGTCTTTTGCATGGATGACCTGGTATATCTCCAGTAGAGTCCTTAGATATATGTACAGCTATGATGTAAGAAGCCACATTACATTTGTAATTTATCCTTTTAGGAGATGGTCTAAACAAAATTCTATAGTAACAAAACAGGTTAAATCATCATGCATTGTGTGTCCACTCTCACCAATTAATCCTCAGCATTTAATGTTATTTGTTTCCTTAATAAATATCATTGTTGCTTGGATTAGCTGAAATTTCAAACTATCTTCTTAATTAAATTTTCATGACAGATCAACATTTTGAAAACTTGAAAAAGTATTTAGTATTCATTTGTTTTATGCTCTTTTTCCATTAGACAAAGAACCTGTAAATTCTTGAAAGAATCTCTGCTATTTGCCTGTTCCAGTCAATTCATACTTGGCTTTTTCTAAGGCTGAAGGTTAGAATTCTGTGCTATGTGTATACAATTTAGTGAATTACCCACTGTGCCTTATTTGTCTCTAATCTCACTTTATATCAAGGATGGAATGTCTCTCTCTGTCTGACCTATTACAATTCTGTCAGCTCAGAATGTCTGCTGGAGCATTCACAATCTCTTTCATCTTTCTGAGGGTTAGAGCAGCATAGAAGCCAGTTTAGGAACATCACAGTGACTATGTGGTGTGAGAGGATTCTTCCTGATTATAGTATACTCCTTTAAAATGCCAGGTCAGTAGAATTCTGACAAGATATCATATTGTGGAATGGGTACTGTCTGATGAAGCTCCCATGGTTTACAACAATGGACTGTCTCTACATTACATTATCAGAAGAATGACCTACCAAAAAACAAATGATTGAATGTTAAAATGATTAAGGAGAATTAGCATTAACTTCAGGAGGGAGACACCAACACTCACAGGAAATCACCCATCTTCACTACTGATTTTTCTCCCTAAAGATGAGAGGTGTTTAATTGTCATTAAACAGCCTAAATAAGTTTTATTCTGAAGAACTTCTTTTATGAACTTTTTCCTAATGCCTACATGAGGCTTTATGGAAAATGAAAACAATAAAAGGTACTAAGTGAATCTGTGAGGAAAGTGACAGATTTGTTTGTCTATGTTCAAAGAAATGTTCCTGGCCTAGGTTATTTTCTTAATTACAGGCACAAAGGCAATGTTTTAAGAGTCAGCTTTCACACACTTCTAAATATGTAGTTTATATTCCTAAAACATTGGGATACACGTTGCCTACATTTTTCTACTTTTGTGTTCTTTCAGTTACTCTTTGGTTATGCTAGAATGGTGAAATGGAAATACCTGTTTAATCACATAAAGGTCTTCATAATGGCACCTAGGCCTAGGATTCTCACAGGTTGTTGAGTGTCAACATCATGTGAGTCAGGAAGTGAGAGATGTGTTCCTGCTGCCTGAGGAGCTAAGCTGTTGCCATGTAGCAGAAGTATACAAGGACAATTCTCTTCTGTTTAAAACCATAGTAAGAATTGAATATTAGTCTTTGCAGAGAAGAAAAGTACATTTACTTATCACTATTGAATGTGCTGTATTTTTAATGTATACAGCACAACTGTATACTTGCACAACTGAGGAATCTCTGTCAGAAAAGAACTGAAGAATACAACTGAGCTGATTGAGGAATTTTAAATTAGTTATACTAGAACTGACCTGAATACTATGTATATAATTAAAATGGTATAAAAGCAAAAAGAGGAGGGGGGATGGCATAGGGGGTTCTAGGGAGGGTAAATGTAGAAAGGGGATGACATCTAAAATGTAAATAAATAAGATATCTAAATAAAAGGGAAAACGAATTAAAGACCATTCAGAGAGAGTATTTTTACAATTCACATTCCTACTCCACTTCTATTGACCTGGAGTTCCCTGTGTGCCAGTGCCCCCTGCTGGACATGAGCGTCTTGTGGTGAGTTTTTGTGCCAGAGCTCACAGTTTACTTTCCTGGTATAGCTGTTCAATGAGAGGCTCTGCCAGAGCCTGACCAATACACATGGAAATGCTGGCAGCCAACAATTGAACTGAGCACAGGGACCCCCAGTGCAGGAGTTAGAAGAAGGACTGAAGAAACTGATCAGTTTTGCAAACCCATAGGAAAATCAACAATATCAACAAACTGACTCCTCTTCTCCCAGCGCTCCCAGGGACTAAACCAAGTGTACATATGGAAGGATCCATATCTCCAGCTGTATTTGTAGCAGAGAATTGTCTTATCTGGCATCAATGGGAGAAGAGTCTCTTTGTCCTGTGGAGCCTCAATACCCAGCTTAGATGAATGCTAGGGTGGTTAAGCAGGGGTGGGTGGGTGGGGAGCATCCTCATAGAAGCAAGGGAGAGGAAAATAGGATGCAAGTTTTGAGAAGGGTAACCTGAATGTGGGATAACATTTGAAATGTAAATAAATAAAACATCAAATAAAAAACATCTCTCACTATAACACAGGGAGAAGGCTAACAATCACTGGCCATCAAGATGCATACTGAATATTTTACAAGAACAATGAAATTCCCTTTAGCAGAAATTTTCCCTTAGGGAAAATAAGTTCCATAAGATAACTGATCTGCTCTCTCACACATTGAGAAAGTAGATTTTATGACAACATTTTCGTCAAATTACAATGTAGTCACGTGGTGGGCTAAGTTGAAAATGAAATGCAATATTTCAGCAGTTTTCTACAAAAAATAAAACAATATAGACAAGACTGAAAATAGACAAAGAATTTATGATTCTGTGTTTCGTAAAATTTCAAAACAGGAAGAGTCTTCTCAGGAAGTCAAATACTAAACTTGTGACTTGGACTAAAAGTAAAACACAATTAACAATATCAAGATGGAATTTTACAGTTTAATAAACTCACATGGACATGAAAACTAGAAAGAAATTCATAATCATTAAGATTAAAAATGAATGTGTACAGTTAATATGAATGAAGCCCTGGCTGAGTACTAAGAACTTGAAACATAACAACTGGGTCTAATCTGCAAAAACTGAAAATTGAGATACATGACTGAAAATTAGCTTTTTATGCTGTAGAACTGTCTTCTTACATCTTAAGGTCTTTTCTTATGATTGTATTATGCTTATCCAGGGATAATTTCTGCAAATATTTTTTTGTTTTTGTATTTTTATTAATAATTTATTTATTAATCATTATATCTTAAATGACTTCACACTTCCTGATCACCCCTACACAAACCCCATCCCTCATCTTCCCTGTGTCCCCACCCTTTTGCCTCTATGACATGGTCCCCCAGCCACCCACCCTCTCCTGCCTCATTCCTACAGCATCCACATATGCTGAGATATCAAACGTCTTCAGGACTAAAGGCCTCCCTTCCCCCTGATGTTAGACAAGGCTCTCCTCTGCTACATATGCATCTGGAGCCATGGATCCTCACTGTACATTCCTTGGTTGGTGGTCTAGTCTCTAAGACACTGTGTGATCTGAGCAGCCAATGTTGTTCTTCCTTAACTGTGAAATACCAGTGAGCACCTGCAATTATACACTTCTTGGGAAATGTGTATCATTTATTTGCAAATACTTATATTTGTTGTGAGACAAGTAATAGAACTAAACCAAGAAGAATCGTCTATGGACATCAGTTGTCTACAGTATCTGCTTGTATGCCAACATTTCCTAAGATAGCTGTGTTCACTGTCTTTTCATCCTCTGTTATAAGCCTGTTGCAACCTGAATTTTTCATCTTTTCTGAGAACATGATAGAGTCTGATGTTTCTGTTTCTCATAGATTTTCAGAATTGTTTGTTAATAGTTTAGTAAATGTATATTGGTATTTGTCATATTAACAGTATTTATATACCAATTTAAAGATGCAATGAAAGGTCCTCCTTCCTGTCACAAAGCTGGTCTGTCCAAAGTCCACTGAGAACATTCTGTGGCTGACCATGTATCAATTTTCTATCTATCATCAGTGATCTCTTAATTGTAGTAAAAAATAAAGAGAGAAGGTTTTCCTCTGTTTTTCGTAGGCCCAGCTTAACCACCTTCCCCTCATAGTTTTTGACCTCCTCAGGATGTGGTTTTCACACCGTGCCTTGCACAGAAATATGTAGCCGTGTCCTCAGTTTTGAGGTTGTTGATCTGCATATATGCAGGGCTGGCAGAAGTTTCCAAAGAGAAGGCAAACCTTTCCTTGAAGTCATCAGCATATGTTGGATTTCCAGTGTTGGTGTTGATCCAGCCCATCCACTTCAAGCCCTTTTCTGGAGCCTGTTTCACCCAGTTTATTGCATAGTCTGTGAACGTATACCCAGAAGCCTTGCAGGAGATCTTCACTGTCTCTCCTGGCTTTTTCAGCTCAGGGCCAGACTGCACCAAGTGAATCTGTGCTTGGGCATCTGTGGAGAGAACACAGGGAGTTGAGGATTCATGGATCTGACTCATTTCCCATTGAAGCATTTGTTTCTGATGTCTCACTTTGTGCTGCTGCCATCAGAAATAGCAAGTTCCAACCCAATCCATGATGTCTAAAACAGGGGCTCAGTGCTTTCTTGAAACTAACTGGGCACTCCCTTGCTGGTATGTGAGGTGAGCTGCAGATTTCTACTCTAAAAGTATTCTATGGATTGCATATGACTGGTCTCCCTAAGTCTTATTTAACTAAACTGGAGACACACTTAGATATACAGTTTCCCTGACTCTAGGTACATGGGCCTATGCATTATAGTATCTGCTGTCATAACTTCATCATGATTATGCTGTCCTATAAGTCCTCTATTTCATTGGGGATCTATCCTGAAGTTCTCACTCATACACAACAAGTTTCACTGCTGAATCCATAGTCTTATACATGTAACATGATAAAAGTGGCTATGTCATCCACACATTGGTAGCTATCCTGCTCTGTGCTCAGACTCAGTGATTTCATCCTTTCCAGTAGATACTGACCTTTGCATACTAAAACTTTTGTACCAGTTCTTTCTTGACTACAGAGTCTAAACAGATTCTGGTCCTGAATTTTTATGGTCCTCTGTACTCCTGTACCAGTGACTGAATTTTCTGATGAATTTTGTAGAATTAAAATGTATTTCTTTTTTAAAATTATGAAATGTGTGTTTTCAGTTTACATCAGTATTGGAGGAAATGTTAAAACATTCAAAAAGTACAATGAGGTAAATCGAGAGCTTTTGTGATAATAAAGACTTGTATTAATATAAAACAAAAATTCATTATAGTAAAATGGGGAAGCAGATGTAATAAAATTAGTTGAGAGATCTCATGAGATGGATCAATGGCTAAGCACAGGTTACTGCCTTTCATAGACCTTAGTTTTATTTCTAGCACTTACATTAGGTGGCTCACATCAACCTATAATTCCTGCTCCTGGGTAGCCATTCCCTTCAGTCCTCTAGGCATCTACACTCATGTGAATATACCTACACAACAACTCAGACACATAATTAAAATGATAGAATTTGAAGAAGAATACTTTAATAGTAATTAACATATGTGAAAAACACAACACTAACATGAAAATTCTGGATTGGTTTCTGCAGTTTTGTAAACTGAAAACCTTGGATGCTCTAACCTGAAACTGCAGCATCTATCTGTGTATTTAGAAAGCTCATAAAAAATCGTTTTTTTTTTTTCATTTTAATATTATTTCTTTCTACTTTTTATACGCCAATCTTAATGAGACTATGCATAAAAGAATCTAATTCTGATTACTTTCCACATTTAATACTTCCCAATCAGTGTTCATGATGAGACACAAAAAGTAACAGTACAGCGTGAGAGTAACATACTATGATCAGTAAGCATGATTATGACAGGGCTGATATTAAACATGTTTTGTATTTGACTTAAAGTGATACAATGTTGTTTAATGAGGAACTGTATTCTGTCCAGATGGTGAGAATTAAGGATACACAATTACAATGGGATGCAGAGCAAAAAATTATGGTAATGAATGAGAGAAGAAATAGCTGAAATTATTACAACTGTGCTGTGCATTCAGCCAGACTTTTGACTGCACTTTCCATGTTCTAATAGCAAAAAAGCTGTTTGAAAAAGGAAGTCAACAATTTCCAGTTACATTGGCAGTTTGTTTCTGCATGCTGGAGGAAGAGGAAGCCAGCCTGATAGAAAGTGATTTCTGGTGTTCTATGCAGCTGCTTGTTGGGGGCTGACTTTTAGCAGAAAGTGGCTATCAGCTTTGCTGCCATCTTGAGCCATATACCTTGACATGAGACTTGTATTACAATAGCCTACAACAGCTGAACACACTCTGATAACATCTTGCTTCAGATACCCAGGACTTCCCCTGGGTGTGTGGAGATTAAAGGTGTGTGAGATTAAAGGGTGTGTGAGATTAAAGGTGTGTGACTTAAGAGTGTGATTTAGAGATCAGATTTAGAGACAAGACCTAAGGGCATGATTAAAGGTGTGACCAAAAGGCATGGCTTAGAAGTGAGACATATAAGGCGAGAGGAAGACAGAAGAGAGATCAGACAATAGGAGACACTTTAGAGAGAAAGAGACACTTCAGAGAGTACAACTTGGATTACAACTTGGAATAGGAATTAGGCATTAGGTAGCAGGCACTTGGAAGAGAACTTGGAAGAGAAGTAACTTGGAACTTGGAGGCACTAGGGACTAGGGACTAGGAACTCAAGACTTGGGACTTGGACTAAGAAGAGATACTGAAGAATAAACGGGATTGAATCACACTCTGTCTGGTCTCCATTCTTCGAGTCCGTCCCCACTCTCACTTTTGCTGAACCAAGACACGCAGACTGGAGTGGGCAGCTTGGACTGGGATACAGTGGCCGCCCAAAACGCAGGGCAGCCCGGGCCTCAACATTTTGCTCAGGTCACGACACCTGCTCAATGATATAAAATGAAACCATGGAAATTTGGCACCCCCTGCTGTATGAACATGCCCAGAAGCATGACAATGCTCCCACCATTATAGTCAAATAACTATGATGGCATCATGCAAATTTCTTGTCAGCCATAAAGTCCCAGTCTTAAAGTCACCCCATGGACATGGACTTGGGGAAGACGAAATTGCAGAATTCATAATTTTCTAATAATTTTTAGATCATGTATAAAAATATGCCTTTCAGGATATTTTTTTTTTGACATTGGTACTTGAGTGCCACAACCATAGGTGACTTCTTGTGGCAAATATAAGAGCAGGCCTACTAGAAATATTTAAGGGTAGCTTTTGCCAAATATTAAGACTGTGGGACAGGTCTGGCTTTTTGGCTGAGACACACATTTCAGTGACTACTCACCACTCACTTCCTTTTGGGTTTGGGTTATGTCACTCAGGATGTATTTCTAGTTCCATACATTTGCCAGCAACATTCCACGATGTCTTATTTTTAATAGCTGACCAGTACTTCACAGTGTA
>NW_023045785.1:5000-8538 GCF_011762505.2 Arvicanthis niloticus | reverse complement strand
CCCAGCAGGGGGGGGGGGGGGGGAGGGGGGGGTGGGGGGGGGGGGGGGGGGGGGGGGGTGGGGGGGGGGGGGGGGGGGGGGGGGGGGGGGGGGGGGGGGGGGGGGGGGGGGGGGGGGGGGGGGGGGGGTGGGGGGGGGGGGGGGGGGGGGGGGGGGGGGGGTGGGGGGGGGGGGGGGGGGGGGGGGGGGGGGGGGGGGGGGGGGGGGGGGGGGGGGGGGGGGGGGGGGGGGGGGGGGGGGGGGGGGGGGGGGGGGGGGGGGGGGGGGGGGGGGGGGGGGGGGGGGGGGGGGGGGGGGGGGGGTGGGGGGGGGGGGGGGGGGGGGGGGGGGGGGGGGGGGGGGGGGGGGGGGGGGGGGGGGGGGGGGGGGGGGGGGGGGGGGGGGGGGGGGGGGGGGGGGGGGGGGGGGGGGGGGGGGGGGGGGGGGGGGGGGGGGGGGGGGGGGGGGGGGGGTGGGGGGGGGGGGGGGGGGGGGGGGGGGGGGGGGGGGGGGGGGGTGGGGGGGGGGGGGGGGGGGGGGGGGGGGGGGGGGGGGGGGGGGGGGGGGGGGGGGGGGGGGGGGGGGGGGGGGGGGGGGGGGGGGGGGGGGGGGGGGGGGGGGGGGGGGGGGGGGGGGGGGGGGGGGGGGGGGGGGGGGGGGGGGGGGGGGGGGGGGGGGTGGGGGGGGGGGGGGGGGGGGGGCGGGGGGGGGGGGGGGGGTGGGGGGGGGGGGGGGGGGGGGGGGGGGGGGGGGGGGGGGGGGGGGGGGGGGGGGGGGGGGGGGGGGGGGGGGGGGTGGGGGGGGGGGGGGGGTGGGGGGGGGGGGGGGGGGGGGGGGGGGGGTGGGGGGGGGGGGGGGGGGGGGGGGGGGGGGGGGGGGGGTGGGGGGGGGGGGGGGGGGGGTGGGGGGGGGGGGTGGGGGGGGGGGGGGGGGGGGGGGGGGGGGGGGGGGGGGGGGGGGGGGGGGGGGGGGGGGGGGGGGTGGGGGGGGGGGGGGGGGGGGGGGGGGGGGGGGGGGGGGGGGGGGGGGGGGGGGGGGGGGGGGGGGGGGGGGGGGGGGGGGGGGGGGGGGGGGGGGGGGGGGGGGGGGGGGGGGGGGGGGGGGGGGGGGGGGGGGGGGGGGGGGTGGGGGGGGGGGGGGGGGGGGGGGGGGGGGGGGGGGGGGGGGGGGGGGGGGGGGGGGGGGGGGGGGCGGGGGGGGGGGGGGGGGGGGGGGGGGGGGGGGGGGGGGGGGGGGGGGGGGGGGGGGGGGGGGGGGGGGGGGGGGGGGGGGGGGGGGGGGGGGGGGGGGGGGGGGGGGGGGGGGGGGGGGGGGGGGGGGGGGGGGGGGGGGGGGGGGGGGGGGGGGGGGGGGGGGGGGGGGGGGGGGGTGGGGGGGGGGGGGGGGGGGGGGGGGGGGGGGGGGGGGGGGGGGGGGGGGGGGGGGGGGGGGGGGGGGGGGGGGGGGGGGGGGGGGGGGGGGGGGGGGGGGGGGGGGGGGGGGGGGGGGGGGGGGGGGGGGGGGGGGGGGGGGGGGGGGGGGGGGGGGGGGGGGGGGGGGGGGGGGGGGGGGGGGGGGGGGGGGGGGGGGGGGGGGGGGGGGGGGGGGGGGGGGGGGGGGGGGGGGGGGGGGGGGGGGGGGGGGGGGGGGGGGGGGGGGGGGGGGGGGGGGGGGGGGGGGGGGGGGGGGGGGTGGGGGGGGGGGGGGGGGGGGGGGGGGGGGGGGGGGGGGGGGGGGGGGGGGGGGGGGGGGGGGGGGGGGGGGGGGGGGGGGGGGGGGGGGGGGGGGGGGGGGGGGGGGGGGGGGGGGGGGGGGGGGGGGGGGGGGGGGGGGGGGGGGGGGGGGGGGGGGGGGGGGGGGGGGGGGGGGGGGGGGGGGGGGGGGGGGGGGGGGGGGGGGGGGGGGGGGGGGGGGGGGGGGGGGGGGGGGGGGGGGGGGGGGGGGGGGGGGGGGGGGGGGGGGGGGGGGGGGGGGGGGGGGGGGGGGGGGGGGGGGGGGGGGGGGGGGGGGGGGGGGGGGGGGGTGGGGGGGGGGGGGGGGGGGGGGGGGGGGGGGGGGGGGGGGGGGGGGGGGGGGGGGGGGGGGGGGGGGGGGGGGGGGGGGGGGGGGGGGGTGGGGGGGGGGGGGGGGGGGGGGGGGGGGGGGGGGGGGGGGGGGGGGGGGGGGGGGGGGGGGGGGGGGGGGGGGGGGGGGGGGGGGGGGGGGGGGGGGGGGGGGGGTGGGGGGGGGGGGGGGGGGGGGGGGGGGGGGGGGGGGGGGGGGGGGGGGGGGGGGGGGGGGGGGGGGGGGGGGGGGGGGGGGGGGGGGGGGGGGGGGGGGGGGGGGGGGGGGGGGGGGGGGGGGGGGGGGGGGGGGGGGGGGGGGGGGGGGGGGGGGGGGGGGGGGGGGGGGGGGGGGGGGGGGGGGGGGGGGGGGGGGGGGGGGGGGGGGGGGGGGGGGGGGGTGGGGGGGGGGGGGGGGGGGGGGGGGGGGGGGGGGGGGGGGGGGGGGGGGGGGGGGGGGGGGGGGGGGGGGGGGGGGGGGGGGGGGGGGGGGGGGGGGGGGGGGGGGGGGGGGGGGTGGGGGGGGGGGGGGGGGGGGGGGGGGGGGGGGGGGGGGGGGGGGGGGGGGGGGGGGGGGGGGGGGGGGGGGGGGGGGGGGGGGGGGGGGGGGGGGGGGGGGGGGGGGGGGGGGGGGGGGGGGGGGGGGGGGGGGGGGGGGGGGGGGGGGGGGGGGGGGGGGGGGGGGGGGGGGGGGGGGGGGGGGGGGGGGGGGGGGGGGGGGGGGGGGGGGGGGGGGGGGGGGGGGGGGGGGGGGGGGGGGGGGGGGGGGGGGGGGGGGGGGGGGGGGGGGGGGGGGGGGGGGGGGGGGGGGGGGGGGGGGGGGGGGGGGGGGGGGGGGGGGGGGGGGGGGGGGGGGGGGGGGGGGGGGGGGGGGGGGGGGGGGGGGGGGGGGGGGGGGGGGGGGGGGGGGGGGGGGGGGGGGGGGGGGGGGGGGGGGGGGGGGGGGGGGGGGGGGGGGGGGGGGGGGGGGGGGGGGGGGGGGGGGGGGGGGGGGGGGGGGGGGGGGGGGGGGGGGGGGGGGGGGGGGGGGGGGGGGGGGGGGGGGGGGGGGGGGGGGGGGGGGGGGGGGGGGGGGGGGGGGGGGGGGGGGGGGGGGGGGGGGGGGGGGGGGGGGGGGGGGGGGGGGGGGGGGGGGGGGGGGGGGGGGGGGGGGGGGGGGGGGGGGGGGGGGGGGGGGGGGGGGGGGTGGGGGGGGGGGGGGGGGGGGGGGGGGGGGGGGGGGGGGGGGGGGGGGGGGGGGGGGGGGGGGGGGGGGGGGGGGGGGGGGGGGGGGGGGGGGGGGGGGGGGGGGGGGGGGGGGGGGGGGGGGGGGGGGGGGGGGGGGGGGGGGGGGGGGGGGGGGGGGGGGGGGGGGGGGGGGGGGGGGGGGGGGGGGGGGGGGGGGGGGGGGGGGGGGGGGGGGGGGGGTGGGGGGGGGGGGGGGGGGGGGGGGGGGGGGGGGGGGGGGGGGGGGGGGGGGGGGGGGGGGGGGGGGGGGGGGGGGGGGGGGGGGGGGGGGGGGGGGGGGGGGGGGGGGGGGGGGGGGGGGGGGGGGGGGG
>NW_023045784.1:0-8756 GCF_011762505.2 Arvicanthis niloticus | reverse complement strand
GGGAAGAAGTCAAATATCACTATTTGCAGATGATATGATAGTATACTTATGTGACCCAAAACTTCCACAGAGAACTCCTAAAGCTGACAAACAACTTCAGCAATGTGGGTGGATATGAAATCAACTCAAACAAATCAGTAGCCTTCTTCTACTCAAAGGATAAACAGGCTGAGAAAGAAATTAGGGAAATGACATCCTTTACAATAGTCACAAGTAATATAAAATACCTCAGTGTGAATCTAACCAAGCAAGTGAAAGATCTGTATGACAAGAATTTCAAGTCCCTAAGAAAGAATATTGAAGATCTCAGAAGATGGAAAGATCTCACATGCTCATGGATTGACAGGATTAATATAATAAAAATGACCATCTTGCTGAAAGAAATCTACAGATTCAATACAATCCCCATCAAAATTCCAAAACAATTCTTCATAGGGATAGAAAGAGCAATTTGCAATTCATTTGGAATAACAAGAAACCCATGATAGGGAGAACTGTTCTCAACAATAAAGACCTTCTAGGGGAATCATCATCCCTGGCCTACTACTATAGAGCAATAGTG
Source organism: Arvicanthis niloticus (assembly GCF_011762505.2). Taxonomy (NCBI): domain Eukaryota; kingdom Metazoa; phylum Chordata; class Mammalia; order Rodentia; family Muridae; genus Arvicanthis; species Arvicanthis niloticus. The sequence continues at coordinate 8,194 of NW_023045784.1, read as the reverse complement.
ATAAAAACTGCATGGTACTGGTACAGAGACAGGCAGGAAGATCAATGGAATAGAATGAAGACCCAGAATGAACCCTCACACCTATGTTTACTTGATCTTTGACAAAAGAGCTAAAACTATCAGTGGAAAAAGGACAAATTTTTCAACAAATGGTGCTGTTCAACTGGAGGTCAGCATGTAGAAGAATGCAAATTGATCCATTTCTTATCTCCTTGTACAAAGCTCAAGTCCAAGTGGATAAATGACCTTCACATAAAACCAGATACACTGAAACTAATAAAAGAGAAAGTGGGGAAGAGCCTCAAATACCTAGGCACAGAGGAAAAGTTCCTGAACAGAACACCAATGGCTTATGCTCTAAGATCAAGGAATTGACAAATGGGACCTCATAAAATTGCAAAGCTTCTGTATGGCAATGCACACTGTCAATAAGACAAAACAGTAACGAACTGATTGAGAAAAGATCCTTACCAGTCCTACATCTGATAGAGGGCTAATATCCAAAATATACAAAGAACTCAAAAGTTAGACTTCAGTCATCCAAATAACCCTATTAAAATGGGGTGCAGAACGAAACAAAGAATTCTTAACTGAGGAAACTCAAATGGCTGAGAAGCACCTAAAAAATGTTCAACATCTTTAGTCATCAGGGAAATGCAACCCAACACAACCCTGAGATTCCACCTCATACCAGTCAGAATGGCTAAGATCAAACCTCAGGTTATAGCAGATGCTGGAAGGGATGTGGAGAAAGAGGACAATTCCTCCATTGTTGTGGGATAGAAACTGGTACAACCAACTCTGGAAATCAGTCTGGCAGTTCCTCAGAAAATTGGATATGAGAACCCAGCCATAACACTCCTGGGAATATATCCAGAAGACGCCCAACATATAACAAGGACATATGCTCCACTATGTTCATAGCAGCCTTATTTATAATTGCCAGAAGCTGGAAAGAACGCAGATGTTCTTCAACAGAGGAATGGATACGGAAAATGTGGTATATTTAGTCAATGAACTATACTCAGCTGGGGGTCCCTGAGGCTGGAACGCAGAGAGGCCTGGAAGCAGAAAGGTCATCCAGGCTGGAAGTTAGATAGAGCGGCTGCAATTACAGCAGCTCACTAAAGGCCTTCTCCTCAGTTCCCCACAGTAAGCTTCAGAGGACATGTGAGTCCATGGGTTTAAGAGATTTATTTTCAAGATGGATGGTAGTTGAGTTTGGATGTGCACCCCCAGTGAAACTCAGGGCAGACCTGAGTTAAACAGGGAGGGAGAAAGGGGAGAGTCTGAGGAAGAATGCTTAATTGGCTATGCCCTCTGGCCTTCAGTTATCTCATAGTATGTAGATCTCTCTACAGCTGAGGCCTGTAGTCACACCCTCTAGCTGTGCTGTTCCAGAGGGGCTGCATTGTCCTACATGACTGAATGGTGTAGGTCATGGAATTCCACACCACTTGGAGCCTAGATTCTGGGAGCATGGAGGGATAAATGCCAGTCCCTTGCAAGGTCTCTGGGCTACTTCAGCCAGCACTTCTGCCAAAAACCAAGACCCTCAGCTATTAAAAACAATAAATTAGTGAAATTCTTAAGCAAACGGATGGAACTAGAAAGCATCTTCTTGAGTGAGGTAACCAATCACAAAGAACACACATGGTCTTCACTCACTGATAAGTGGATATTAGTCCAGAAGCTTGAAATACCAAAGACTCAACTCACAGACCACATGAAGCTCATGAAGAAGAATGACCAAGTGTGGGAGTTTCGGTCCTTTTAGAAGGAGTAACAAAATACTCATGGGAGCAAATATGGAGACAAGTGTGGACAGATACTGAAGCAGGGGCCTTCCAGAGACTTTTCCACCTGGAAGTACAGGTGTACATCCCATGTACAGTTACCAAAGGTAGACGCTGATGTGGATGGCAGGAAGTGCATGCTGACAGGAGCCTGATATAGCTATCTCCTTAGGACATATAGCATATGTCCTTGTTACATGTTGGACATCTTCTGGGTATATGCCCAGAGTGGTATGGCTGGTCCTCAGGTAATGCTATATCCAATTTTCTGAGGAACTGCTAGAGCCTGACATATACAGAGGTGGGTGCTCATAGTTAATCATTAAACTGATCATGAGGTTCCCAATGGAGGAGTAGAGAGAAGCCTGAAGGACCTGAAAGGGTTTGTGGCCTCATGGGGAGAGCAACAATATCAACTAACCAGAGCTCCCAGGGTCTAAACCCACCAGCCTGGGGCACATAGGGAGAGACCCATGGTTCCAGCTGTATATGTAGGAAGGTATAGCCTTGTTGGGCATAAGTTGGAGAGGAGATCCTTGGTCCAGTGAAGGCTGAATGCCCCAGTGTGGGGGGATTTAAGGGTGGGGAGGTGAGAGTGGGTGGTTGGGTGGGGACACATCCTCATATAAGCAGTAGGAGGAGGAATGGAATAGGGGATTTCTGTGGGGTGGGAAATGAGGAAAGAGGATAACATCTGAAATGTAAATAAAATATCTGATTTAAATAAAAAAGAAAACTATGTGCTCTTGTCCCAAGCCAATTCATTGAAGTGGTAATTTTTTGATGATTTGTGTGTTTGTTTGTTTTTACTCTTTGTTTTTATAATTCTTTATATATTCTGGAAATTAATACTCTGTCAGATGTATGGCTTGCAACATTTTCTTTCATTGTGTGGTGTTTCTCTTTCCGAGATTCATTATTTAATTGGCTGTGCAGAACAGTTTACTTTTATGAAGTTGTATTTGTCAATGTTTGGCCTTCATTCCTAGGCAAATGGAGTCTGATCAGAAAATCTTTTCCTCTATCTATATCATGTAGGGTACTACCTGTGTTTAGTGTTTCAGGTTTTATATTAAGACATTGATCTATTTAGAGTTAACTTTTGTGCAAAGTGATAGATACTTGCCCAATTTGATATTTCTGCATTCAGTTTTCACAATATTATTGAAGATACTCTATTTCTCCAGATTAGTTTTGGAATTCTGCTGTGAATCCATTAGATCCCAACAACTTTGTTGTTGTTATTGTTTCTGGAATGCTTTTTTTTATTAGTATTTCAATCTCATTATTTGATATGGGTCTACTTAGGTTGTTGACATCTTGGTTTACTTTTGGTGATAAGACTGAATCACCAAATTAATTTTAGAAATTAATTTTAGAAATTAGTTTCTTTCTTTCAGGTTTTCCAATTATGGACTACAGGTATGTGAAACATTCTCTTACTTATGATATTCCAAATTTTGTTGTTTGTTGTAATGTTTCCCTTTTTATTTGTGATTCTGTTAACTTGGACTCTTTCTTTCTTCCTTTCCTTCTTCTTTCTTTCTTTCTTTGATTACTTAGGCCAAGGATCTGGTCAATCTTGCTCGTCTTCTTAATGAACAAGTGCATAGATCTATTGTTTCTTTTTTATTGTTTTCTTTGTTTCTGTTTCTTTCATTTCTGTTCTGAATATGAACATTATTTGCAACCAACTTGGTTTCTATTTGGTTTGGTCTTGTTATTCAACAGTTTTAGTTGTACAATTCAGCCATTTATTTGTGCTCTTTCTGATTTTTTAGCTTAGGTTTTTGGAGTTATAAATTTCCCTCATCAGACTGCTTCCAATTGGCCCCAGAGACTTTAGTATGTTGTATTTTTATTGTCATCGTTCAGTAATAAGTTGTTTCATCTTCCTGAGTTTGCATTTTTACTAGAGATGTGTTCGCTTTCACTTTTAAGTTAGATTGCAGTGTTGCCAAATAAAATACAGGGAGTTATTTTGAATTTGTAAAGATTTCTTTTGTTGGTCTTGACACAAAAGAAATCTTTACAAATTCAAAATAACTCCCTGTATTTTATTTGGCAACACTGCAATCTAACTTAAAAGTGAAAGCGAACACATCTCTAGTAAAAATGCAAACTCAGGAAGATGAAACAACTTATTACTGAACGATGACAATAAAAATACAACATACTAAAGTCTCTGGGGCCAATGGAAGCAGTCTGATGAGGGAAATTTATAACTCCCAAAAACCTAAGCTAAAAATCAGAAAGAGCACAAATAAATGGCTGAATTGTACAACTAAAACTGTTGAATACAAGACCAAACCAAATAGAAACCAAGTTGGTTGCAAATAATGTTCATATTCAGAACAGAAATGAAAGAAACAGAAACAAAGAAAACAATAAAAAGAAACAATAGATCTATGCACTTGTTCATTAAGAAGACGAGCAAGATTGACAGATCCTTGGCCTAAGTAATCAAAGAAAGAAAGAAAGAAAGAAGGAAAGGAAGAAAGAAAGAGTCCAAGTTAACAGAATCACAAATAAAAAGGGAAACATTACAACAAACAACAAAATTTGGAATATCATAAGTAAGAGAATGTTTCACATACCTGTAGTCCATAATTGGAAACTGAAAGAAAGAAACTAATTTCTAAAATTAATTTCTAAATTAATTTTGGTGATTCAGTCTTATCACCAAAAGTAAACCAAGATGTCAACAACCTAAGTAGACCCATACTCAAATAATGAGATTGAAATACTAATAAAAAAAGCATTCCAGAAACAATAACAACAACAAAGTTGTTGGGATCTAATGGATTCACAGCAGAATTCCAAAACTAATCTGGAGAAAATAGAGTATCTTCAATAATATTGTGAAAACTGAATGCAGAAATATCAAATTGGGCAAGTATCTATCACTTTGCACAAAAGTTAACTCTAAATAGATCAATGTCTTAAATATAAACCTGAAACACTAAAACACAGGTAGTACCCTACATGATATAGATAGAGGAAAAGATTTTCTGAATCAGACTCCATTTGCCTAGGAATGAAGGCCAAACATTGACAAATACAACTTCATAAAAGTAAACTGTTCTGCACAGCCAATTAAATAATGAATCTCGGAAAGAGAAACACCACACAATGAAAGAAAATGTTTGCAAGCCATACATCTGACAGAGTATTAATTTCCAGAATATATAAAGAATTATAAAAACAAAGAGTAAAACAAACAAACACACAAATCATCAAAAAATTACCACTTCAATGAATTGGCTTGGGACAAGAGCACATAGTTTTCTTTTTTATTTAAATCAGATATTTTATTTACATTTCAGATGTTATCCTCTTTCCTCATTCCCACCCCACAGAAATCCCCTATTCCATTCCTCCTCCTACTGCCTTATATGAGGATGTGTCCCACCCAACCACCCACTCTCACCTCCCCACCCTTAAATCCCCCCACACTGGGGCATTCAGCCTTCACTGGACCAAGGATCTCCTCTCCAACTTATGCCCAACAAGGCTATACCTTCCTACATATACAGCTGGAACCATGGGTCTCTCCCTATGTGCCCCCAGGCTGGTGGTTAGACCCTGGGAGCTCTGGTTAGTTGATATTGTTGCTCTCCCCATGAGGCCACAAACCCTTTCAGGTCCTTCAGGCTTCTCTCTAACTCCTCCATTGGGAACCTCATGATCAGTTTAATGATTAACTATGAGCACCCACCTCTGTATATGTCAGGCTCTAGCAGTTCCTCAGAAAATTGGATATAGCATTACCTGAGGACCAGCCATACCACTCCTGGGCATATACCCAGAGATGTCCAACATGTAACAAGGACATATGCTATATGTCCTAAGGAGATAGCTATATCAGGCTCCTGTCAGCATGCACTTCCTGCCATCCACATCAGCGTTCTACCTTTGGTAACTGTACATGGGATGTACACCTGTACTTCCAGGTGGAAAAGTCTCTGGAAGGCCCCTGCTTCAGTATCTGTCCCACACTTTGTCTCCATATTTGCTCCCATGAGTATTTTGTTACTCCTTCTAAAAGGACCGAAACTCCCACACTTGGTCATTCTTCTTCATGAGCTTCATGTGGTCTGTGAGTTGAGTCTTTTGGTATTTCAAGCTTCTGGACTAATATCCACTTATCAGTGAGTGAAGACCATGTGTGTTCTTTGTGATTGGGTTACCTCACTCAAGAAGATGCTTTCTAGTTCCATCCGTTTTGCTTAAGAATTTCACTAATTTATTGTTTTTAATAGCTGAGGGTCTTGGTTTTTGGCAGAAGTGCTGGCTGGAAGTAGCCCAGAGACCCTTGCAAGGGACTGGCATTATCCCTCCATGCTCCCAGAATCTAGGCTCCAAGTGTGTGTGGAATTCCATTGACCCTACACCATTCAGTCATGTAGGACAATGCAGCCCCTCTGGAACAGCACAGCTAGAGGGTGTGACTACAGGCCTCAGCTGTAGAGAGATCTACATACTAATGAGATAACTGAAGGCCAGAGGGCATAGCCAATTAAGCATTCTTCCTCAGACTCTCCCCCTTTCTCCCTCCCTGTTTAACTCAGGTCTGCCCTGAGTTTCACTGGGGGTGCACATCCAAACTCAACTACCATCCATCTTGAAATAAATCTCTTAAACCCATGGACTCCACATGTCCTCTGAAGCTTACTGTGGGGAACTGAGGAGAAGGCCTTTAGTGAGCTGCTGTAATTGCAGCCGCTCTATCTAACTTCCAGCCTGGATGACCTTTCTGCTTCCAGGCCTCTCTGCGTTCCAGCCTCAGGGACCCCCAGCTGAGTAATAGTTCATTGACTAAATATACCACATTTCCGTATCCATTCCTCTGTTGAAGAACATCTGCGTTCTTTCCAGCTTCTGGCAATTATAAATAAGGCTGCTATGAACATAGTGGAGCATATGTCCTTGTTATATGTTGGGCGTCTTCTGGATATATTCCCAGGAGTGTTATGGCTGGGTTCTCATATCCAATTTTCTGAGGAACTGCCAGACTGATTTTCCAGAGTTGGTTGTACCAGTTTTCTATCCCACCAACAATGAGGAATTGTCCTCTTTCTCCACATCCCTTCCAGCATCTGCTATAACCTGAGGTTTTTGATCTTAGCCATTCTGACTGGTATGAGGTGGAATCTCAGGGTTGTTTTGTTTGCATTTCCCTGATGACTAAAGATGTTGAACATTTTTTAGGTGCTTCTCAGCCATTTGAGTTTCCTCAGTTAAGAATTCTTTGTTTCGTTCTGCACCCCATTTTTAATAGGGTTATTTGGATGACTGAAGTCTAACTTTTGAGTTCTTTGTATATTTTGGATATTAGCCCTCTATCAGATGTAGGACTGGTAAGGATCTTTTCTCAATCAGTTCGTTACTGTTTTGTCTTATTGACAGTGTGCATTGCCATACAGAAGCTTTGCAATTTTATGAGGTCCCATTTGTCAATTCTTGATCTTAGAGCATAAGCCATTGGTGTTCTGTTCAGGAACTTTTCCTCTGTGCCTAGGTATTTGAGGCTCTTCCCCACTTTCTCTTTTATTAGTTTCAGTGTATCTGGTTTTATGTGAAGGTCATTTATCCACTTGGACTTGAGCTTTGTACAAGGAGATAAGAATGGATCAATTTGCATTCTTCTACATGCTGACCTCCAGTTGAACCAGCACCATTTGTTGAAAATTTGTCCTTTTTCCACCTGATAGTTTTAGCTCTTTTGTCAAAGATCAAGTAAACATAGGTGTGAGGGTTCATTTCTGGGTCTTCAATTCTATTCCATTGATCTTCCTGCCTGTCTCTGTACCAGTACCATGCAGTTTTTATCACTATTGCTCTATAGTAGTAGGCCAGGGATGATGATTCCCCTAGAAGGTTCTTTTATTGTTGAGAACAGTTCTCCCTATCATGGGTTTCTTGTTATTCCAAATGAATTTGCAAATTGCTCTTTCTATCCCTATGAAGAATTGTTTTGGAATTTTGATGGGGATTGTATTGAATCTGTAGATTTCTTTCAGCAAGATGGTCATTTTTATTATATTAATCCTGTCAATCCATGAGCATGTGAGATCTTTCCATCTTCTGAGATCTTCAATTTCTTTCTTATGGACTTGAAATTCTTGTCATACAGATCTTTCACTTGCTTGGTTAGATTCACACTGAGGTATTTTATATTACTTGTGACTATTGTAAAGGATGTCATTTCCCTAATTTCTTTCTCAGCCTGTTTATCCTTTGAGTAGAAGAAGGCTACTGATTTGTTGAGTGATTTCATATCCACCCACATTGCTGAAGTTGTTTGTCAGCTTTAGGAGTTCTCTGGTGGAAGTTTTGGGGTCACATAAGTATACTATCATATCATCTGCAAATAGTGATATTTTGACTTCTTCCTT
>NW_023045783.1:2500-8776 GCF_011762505.2 Arvicanthis niloticus | reverse complement strand
GGGGGGGGGGGGGGGGGGGTGGGGGGGGGGGGGGGTGGGGGGGGGGGGGGGGGGGGGGGGGGGGGGGGGGGGGGGGGGGGGGGGTGGGGGGGGGGGGGGGGGGGGGTGGGGGGGGGGGGGGGGGGGGGGGGGGGGGGGGGGGGGGGGGGGGGGGGGGGGGGGGGGGGGGGGGGGGGGGGGGGGGGGGGGGGGGGGGGGGGGGGGGGGGGGGGGGGGGGGGGGGGGGGGGGGGGGGGGGGGGGGGGGGGGGGGGGGGGGGGGGGGGGGGGGGGGGGGGGGGGGGGGGGGGGGGGGGGGGGGGGGGGGGGGGGGGGGGGGGGGGGGGGGGGGGGGGGGGGGGGGGGGGGGGGGGGGGGGGGGGGGGGGGGGGGGGGGGGGGGGGGGGGGGGGGGGGGGGGGGGGGGGGGGGGGGGGGGGGGGGGGGGGGGGGGGGGGGGGGGGGGGGGGGGGTGGGGGGGGGGGGGGGGGGGGGTGGGGGGGGGGGGGGGGGGGGGGGGGGGGGGGGGGGGGGGGGGGGGGGGTGGGGGGGGGGGGGGGGGGGGGGGGGGGGGGGGGGGGGGGGGGGGGGGGGGGGGGGGGGGGGGGGGGGGGGGGGTGGGGGGGGGGGGGGGGGGGGGGGGGGGGGGGGGGGGGGGGGGGGGGGGGTGGGGGGGGGGGGGGGGGGGGGGGGGGGGGGGGGGGGGGGGGGGGGGGGGGGGGGGGGGGGGGGGGGGGGGGGGGGGGGGGGGGGGGGGGGGGGGGGGGGGGGGGGGGGGGGGGGGGGGGGGGGGGGGGGGGGGGGGGGGGGGGGGGGGGGGGGGGGGGGGGGGGGGGGGGGGGGGGGGGGGGGGGGGGGGGGGGGGGGGGGGGGGGGGGGGGGGGGGGGGGGGGGGGGGGGGGGGGGGGGGGGGGGGGGGGGGGGGGGGGGGGGGGGGGGGGGGGGGGGGGGGGGGGGGGGGGGGGGGGGGGGGGGGGGGGGGGGGGGGGGGGGGGGGGGGGGGGGGGGGGGGGGGGGGGGGGGGGGGGGGGGGGGGGGGGGGGGGGGGGGGGGGGGGGGGGGGGGGGGGGGGGGGGGGGGGGGGGGGGGGGGGGGGGGGGGGGGGGGGGGGGGGGGGGGGGGGGGGGGGGGGGGGGGGGGGGGGGGGGGGGGGGGGGGGGGTGGGGGGGGGGGGGGGGGGGGGGGGGGGGGGGGGGGGGGGGGGGGGGGGGGGGGGGGGGGGGGGGGGGGGGGGGGGGGGGGGGGGGGGGGGGGGGGGGGGGGGGGGGGGGGGGGGGGGGGGTGGGGGGGGGGGGGGGGGGGGGGGGGGGGGGGGGGGGGGGGGGGGGGGGGGGGGGGGGGGGGGGGGGGGGGGGGGGGGGGGGGGGGGGGGGGGGGGGGGGGGGGGGGGGGGTGGGGGGGGGGGGGGGGGGGGGGGGGGGGGGGGGGGGGGGGGGGGGGGGGGGGGGGGGGGGGGGGGGGGGGGGGGGGGGGGGGGGGGGGGGGGGGGTGGGGGGGGGGGGGGGGGGGGGGGGGGGGGGGGGGGGGGGGGGGGGGGGGGGGGGGGGGGGGGGGGGGGGGGGGGGGGGGGGGGGGGGGGGGGGGGGGGGGGGGGGGGGGGGGGGGGGGGGGGGGGGGGGGGGGGGGGGGGGGGGGGGGGGGGGGGGGGGGGGGGGGGGGGGGGGGGGGGGGGGGGGGGGGGGGGGGGGGGGGGGGGGGGGGGGGGGGGGGGGGTGGGGGGGGGGGGGGGGGGGGGGGGGGGGGGGGGGGGGGGGGGGGGGGGGGGGGGGGGGGGGGGGGGGGGGGGGGGGGGGGGGGGGGGGGGGGGGGGGGGGGGGGGGGGGGGGGGGGGGGGGGGGGGGGGGGGGGGGGGGTGGGGGGGGGGGGGGGGGGGGGGGGGGGGGGGGGGGGGGGGGGGGGGGGGGGGGGGGGGGGGGGGGGGGGGGGGGGGGGGGGGGGGGGGGGGGGGGGGGGGGGGGGGGGGGGGGGGGGGGGGGGGGGGGGGGGGGGGGGGGGGGGGGGGGGGGGGGGGGGGGGGGGGGGGGGGGGGGGGGGGGGGGGGGGGGGGGGGGGGGGGGGGGGGGGGGGGGGGGGGGGGGGGGGGGGGGGGGGGGGGGGGGGGGGGGGGGGGGGGGGGGGGGGGGGGGGGGGGGGGGGGGGGGGGGGGGGGGGGGGGGGGGGGGGGGGGGGGGGGGGGGGGGGGGGGGGGGGGGGGGGGGGGGGGGGGGGGGGGGGGGGGGGGGGGGGGGGGGGGGGGGGGGGGGGGGGGGGGGGGGGGGGGGGGGGGGGGGGGGGGGGGGGGGGGGGGGGGGGGGGGGGGGGGGGGGGGGGGGGGGGTGGGGGGGGGGGGGGGGGGGGGGGGGGGGGGGGGGGGGGGGGGGGGGGGGGGGGGGGGGGGGGGGGGGGGGGGGGGGGGGGGGGGGGGGGGGGGGGGGGGGGGGGGGGGGGGGGGGGGGGGGGGGGGGGGGGGGGGGGGGGGGGGGGGGGGGGGGGGGGGGGGGGGGGGGGGGGGGGGGGGGGGGGGGGGGGGGGGGGGGGGGGGGGGGGGGGGGGGGGGGGGGGGGGGGGGGGGGGGGGGGGGGGGGGGGGGGGGGGGGGGGGGGGGGGGGGGGGGGGGGGGGGGGGGGGGGGGGGGGGGGGGGGGGGGGGGGGGGGGGGGGGGGGGGGGGGGGGGGGGGGGGGGGGGGGGGGGGGGGGGGGGGGGGGGGGGGGGGGGGGGGGGGGGGGGGGGGGGGGGGGGGGGGGGGGGGGGGGGGGGGGGGGGGGGGGGGGGGGGGGGGGGGGGGGGGGGGGGGGGGGGGGGGGGGGGGGGGGGGGGGGGGGGGGGGGGGGGGGGGGGGGGGGGGGGGGGGGGGGGGGGGGGGGGGGGGGGGGGGGGGGGGGGGGGGGGGGGGGGGGGGGGGGGGGGGGGGGGGGGGGGGGGGGGGGGGGGGTGGGGGGGGGGGGGGGGGGGGGGGGGGGGGGGGGGGGGGGGGGGGGGGGGGGGGGGGGGGGGGGGGGGGGGGGGGGGGGGGGGGGGGGGGGGGGGGGGGGGGGGGGGGGGGGGGGGGGGGGGGGGGGGGGGGGGGGGGGGGGGGGGGGGGGGGGGGGGGGGGGGGGGGGGGGGGGGGGGGGGGGGGGGGGGGGGGGGGGGGGGGGGGGGGGGGGGGGGGGGGGGGGGGGGGGGGGGGGGGGGGGGGGGGGGGGGGGGGGGGGGGGGGGGGGGGGGGGGGGGGGGGGGGGGGGGGGGGGGGGGGGGGGGGGGGGGGGGGGGGGGGGGGGGGGGGGGGGGGGGGGGGGGGGGGGGGGGGGGGGGGGGGGGGGGGGGGGGGGGGGGGGGGGGGGGGGGGGGGGGGGGGGGGGGGGGGGGGGGGGGGGGGGGGGGGGGGGGGGGGGGGGGGGGGGGGGGGGGGGGGGGGGGGGGGGGGGGGGGGGGGGGGGGGGGGGGGGGGGGGGGGGGGGGGGGGGGGGGGGGGGGGGGGGGGGGGGGGGGGGGGGGGGGGGGGGGGGGGGGGGGGGGGGGGGGGGGGGGGGGGGGGGGGGGGGGGGGGGGGGGGGGGGGGGGGGGGGGGGGGGGGGGGGGGGGGGGGGGGGGGGGGGGGGGGGGGGGGGGGGGGGGGGGGGGGGGGGGGGGGGGGGGGGGGGGGGGGGGGGGGGGGGGGGGGGGGGGGGGGGGGGGGGGGGGGGGGGGGGGGGGGGGGGGGGGGGGGGGGGGGGGGGGGGGGGGGGGGGGGGGGGGGGGGGGGGGGGGGGGGGGGGGGGGGGGGGGGGGGGGGGGGGGGGGGGGGGGGGGGGGGGGGGGGGGGGGGGGGGGGGGGGGGGGGGGGGGGGGGGGGGGGGGGGGGGGGGGGGGGGGGGGGGGGGGGGGGGGGGGGGGGGGGGGGGGGGGGGGGGGGGGGGGGGGGGGGGGGGGGGGGGGGGGGGGGGGGGGGGGGGGGGGGGGGGGGGGGGGGGGGGGGGGGGGGGGGGGGGGGGGGGGGGGGGGGGGGGGGGGGGGGGGGGGGGGGGGGGGGGGGGGGGGGGGGGGGGGGGGGGGGGGGGGGGGGGGGGGGGGGGGGGGGGGGGGGGGGGGGGGGGGGGGGGGGGGGGGGGGGGGGGGGGGGGGGGGGGGGGGGGGGGGGGGGGGGGGGGGGGGGGGGGGGGGGGGGGGGGGGGGGGGGGGGGGGGGGGGGGGGGGGGGGGGGGGGGGGGGGGGGGGGGGGGGGGGGGGGGGGGGGGGGGGGGGGGGGGGTGGGGGGGGGGGGGGGGGGGGGGGGGGGGGGGGGGGGGGGGGGGGGGGGGGGGGGGGGGGGGGGGGGGGGGGGGGGGGGGGGGGGGGGGGGGGGGGGGGGGGGGGGGGGGGGGGGGGGGGGGGGGGGGGGGGGGGGGGGGGGGGGGGGGGGGGGGGGGGGGGGGGGGGGGGGGGGGGGGGGGGGGGGGGGGGGGGGGGGGGGGGGGGGGGGGGGGGGGGGGGGGGGGGGGGGGGGGGGGGGGGGGGGGGGGGGGGGGGGGGGGGGGGGGGGGGGGGGGGGGGGGGGGGGGGGGGGGGGGGGGGGGGGGGGGGGGGGGGGGGGGGGGGGGGGGGGGGGGGGGGGGGGGGGGGGGGGGGGGGGGGGGGGGGGGGGGGGGGGGGGGGGGGGGGGGGGGGGGGGGGGGGGGGGGGGGGGGGGGGGGGGGGGGGGGGGGGGGGGGGGGGGGGGGGGGGGGGGGGGGGGGGGGGGGGGGGGGGGGGGGGGGGGGGGGGGGGGGGGGGGGGGGGGGGGGGGGGGGGGGGGGGGGGGGGGGGGGGGGGGGGGGGGGGGGGGGGGGGGGGGGGTGGGGGGGGGGGGGGGGGGGGGGGGGGGGGGGGGGGGGGGGGGGGGGGGGGGGGGGGGGGGGGGGGGGGGGGGGGGGGGGGGGGGGGGGGGGGGGGGGGGGGGGGGGGGGGGGGGGGGGGGGGGGGGGGGGGGGGGGGGGGGGGGGGGGGGGGGGGGGGGGGGGGGGGGGGGGGGGGGGGGGGGGGGGGGGGGGGGGGGGGGGGGGGGGGGGGGGGGGGGGGGGGGGGGGGGGGGGGGGGGGGGGGGGGGGGGGGGGGGGGGGGGGGGGGGGGGGGGGGGGGGGGGGGGGGGGGGGGGGGGGGGGGGGGGGGGGGGGGGGGGGGGGGGGGGGGGGGGGGGGGGGGGGGTGGGGGGGGGGGGGGGGGGGGGGGGGGGGGGGGGGGGGGGGGGGGGGGGGGGGGGGGGGGGGGGGGGGGGGGGGGGGGGGGGGGGGGGGGGGGGGGGGGGGGGGGGGGGGGGGGGGGGGGGGGGGGGGGGGGGGGGGGGGGGGGGGGGGGGGGGGGGGGGGGGGGGGGGGGGGGGGGGGGGGGGGGGGGGGGGGGGGGGGGGGGGGGGGGGGGGGGGGGGGGGGGGGGGGGGGGGGGGGGGGGGGGGGGGGGGGGGGGGGGGGGGGGGGGGGGGGGGGGGGGGGGGGGGGGGGGGGGGGGGGGGGGGGGGGGGGGGGGGGGGGGGGGGGGGGGGGGGGGTGGGGGGGGGGGGGGGGGGGGGGGGGGGGGGGGGGGGGGGGGGGGGGGGGGGGGGGGGGGGGGGGGGGGGGGGGGGGGGGGGGGGGGGGGGGGGGGGGGGGGGGGGGGGGGGGGGGGGGGGGGGGGGGGGGGGGGGGGGGGGGGGGGGGGGGGGGGGGGGGGGGGGGGGGGGGGGGGGGGGGGGGGGGGGGGGGGGGGGGGGGGGGGGGGGGGGGGGGGGGGGGGGGGGGGGGGGGGGGGGGGGGGGGGGGGGGGGGGGGGGGGGGGGGGGGGGGGGGGGGGGGGGGGGGGGGGGGGGGGGGGGGGGGGGGGGGGGGGGGGGGGGGGGGGGGGGGGGGGGGGGGGGGGGGGGGGGGGGGGGGGGGGGGGGGGGGGGGGGGGGGGGGGGGGGGGGGGGGGGGGGGGGGGGGGGGGGGGGGGGGGGGGGGGGGGGGGGGGGGGGGGGGGGGTGGGGGGGGGGGGGGGGGGGGGGGGGGGGGGGGGGGGGGGGGGGGGGGGGGGGGGGGGGGGGGGGGGGGGGGGGGGGGGGGGGGGGGGGGGGGGGGGGGGGGGTGGGGGGGGGGGGGGGGGGGGGGGGGGGGGGGGGGGGGGGGGGGGGGGGGGGGGGGGGGGGGGGGGGGGGGGGGGGGGGGGGGGGGGGGGGGGGGGGGGGGGGGGGGGGGTGGGGGGGGGGGGGTGGGGGGGGGGGGGGGGGGGGGGGGGGGGGGGGGGGGGGGGGGGGGGGGGGGGGGGGGGGGGGGGGGGGGGGGGGGGGGGGGGGGGGGGGGGGGGGGGGGGGGGGGGGGGGGGGGGGGGGGGGGGGGGGGGGGGGGGGGGGGGGGGGGGGGGGGGGGGGGGGGGGGGGGGGGGGGGGGGGGGG
>NW_023045782.1:0-8799 GCF_011762505.2 Arvicanthis niloticus | reverse complement strand
CATATAGTTTATGGGATTTATGTTTGACTGCAACTTTGTGATTTAGAAGAGAGTCACATATTTGCTTTCACCTGTGGAACTGTCCTCTGCGTTCTAGATGTTCTATGTTGGAGGCTTCAGATAACTATGGTGGTCCTTGAAAGTCTTTCTACTCCTATTGTCTTATATTAATTGTCAAAGTCTCACACAAAACACTGGTATAGTTTCTTGAGGGATTTTTACTCTGTCTTGTTGTTCATTCTGTAGACCACAGTGTTACACTGGGCAACAGGACAAGAGGCAACTCAAGATCTGTGATTTTAGATCTCAGAGTACTAAGCATTTATATCACATGTTCTATCAAACATCACATTTTTCACAAGTATAATTGTCTCTTTAGGTTCCAACAGACAGGAATTAAAATAATTTAAAAATACAGCACAAGTGTACACATAGAGTAATCACTGTCACCTTAATCGGACTCCATGAATATTGGCATCATATCTCTTCTTGCTATAAAAACTAGTAAGAGGAGTTTTCAGGAAGAAAAAAGCAGTCTGTATTCAGGCAGTTGCTTTCGTATATATTATGAGTTCACCTAGATATTAGTATTTTGTAACATAAACTGAACATTGTACAATGGTGCAAGATTCAGACCTGCCAATTTGCCCCCAAATTTTGTGATTAATAAACTTGGTAACTTTGCTTACTGCAAGTTCATCAAATAGGGACATGACTCCTATGTCTTTTTAACTTAAAGGTATCCTGCAAGTTCATAAAAAATATATATATATATACATATATATATATATATATGTGTGTGTGTGTGTGTGTGTATGTGTGTGTGTGAACTTGCAGTAAGCAAAGTTACTGAGTAACATATATATATATATATGTGTGTGTGTGTGTATACATATATACACAAACATAAAGATGTGTATATATATGCATATATATACATATATATGTCTGTGTGTATTTCTGTGTGTATGTGTGTGTTTATGTGTATATGTGCATATGTGTTTATGTGTATATGGATAATATATATGCATATTTGATTAATTATGCATACACCTAAATGTATATAAGTATGTGTCTATATGTTTGTGTATACATTTATATACATATAGACACCTACATATATACATATGTAGGTGTATATCTACACCCAGATATACATATATATATATAAACATAGATAGATAGATAGATAGATAGATAGATAGATAAATATACATATAAACATCAGACGGCTAGAGAAACATATTTTCTCACTCTCATATATATACATGTGGGTGTATGTGTTTGTACATTTATGTTATTTTGTAATTTAAACATATTTGTAATAGTAATTTTCAATTATTCAGAGTTAATTGCAAGACTTGAATGTGATATCATAAAGGGTTGTATCTTCAAACATTGATTTTCATATACTTTTAATATCATTTTGCTTTATGTACATGTTTTATAAATGACGAGCTTTTTATTAACTTCTTTGAATCAAGTAAGGCTAGCATCAGGGTAATCTGGACCAAAACCAAAAGTAGTTTTTATGATATTTTATTAAAAAACAGGATATTTTACTGCTACAATTGTCACAAATTCTTTCATTTCATGTATGGAGTCTGCACTAGAAACATTCTTTCATTGAAGATTTCACTGTAGAAAACCTCATTTAGCAGTAGTCATGCAAATAAAGACCTAAACACATGAAAAGCAAATAAGCCCTGATCATTCAACTCTGGCAGAGGAAACCAGAACCAGGATTCTTAGTCTATCCTATTTAGTGACCAGCATTGGTAGTAGACGAATCATCATGAACTTGGGGTTCACCTTGCATTTCTTACTCCCTTTTTGAAAAACTATTTTTGAATTTTTATAAAAGAATAAGAGGTGTTGGGTGTGAGAGAAGACATAAAATGATAGGAAGGTTGGACCTGTGTAACAGTTTTTTACCTGTGTAAAATTGAAAGCCCAAGTTGGCAAATGTTTGAGGAGGTTCTTGGTATTAGTTTGTGAATAAGAAGGTAACCAAAATCATAAGCTCAAATAGGGTTCTGAGTTGAATATATAAACTATTGATACATTAGCTTGGTACATAACAAATATGAAATCATTTGATGAATCTCACCAAATCATTAATGATTTGGGAAACTTACATGTAATAAAAGCACAAGAAGAGAAGCTAAATTTCCACTGAATTATCTCATATTAGAAGTATGATGTACTCAGAGAAATAGGACATGAAACACAGATTTCCTATACACAAAGCAAGGACTTAAATTAATTATTTGGTGTAAAGCATGGAACAGCCCTATCATCCAGTCTCTGATGTTTCAGGTGGCAGGTGTGCCTTGGGTCTACGGATGTCTCAGGGGACAAGCTAGCCAAGAATATCATGCACAACAAGTGACGGTTTAATAAGATCCCTCCCCAAATAAAAAACATCCCAGAAGATAAAAAGGTGAGCGACAACTGCACAGTCCTTGAAACAGTCTTGAAGAAGGAAGACCTAATGTTTGAGCAGGAAGTGTGGTAATTTGGCTCTGGATATTCAAACAGATTCAAGGAAGTAGATCTGGGTTGAGGAATAAGACAGCTAACAGGTTTCAATCATCCCTACAAAAACAATTCCTCTTCTCTTGTTGTTATGTTTTCTCAAATTTAAAAAAAAGGCATACCTTTCAGAGAATGGAAAGTCAAGGGAAAAAATGAAGTGCTATCAACCACAAGTATATTAAGAGAATTCTCTATATGCCAGTTATTCTTTGTAATTTAGTTTCTAATTTTCTTCCTGTGTTGGTTGAGCTCACATCTCACTACTGACAATTTTGTCTCTAAAGAAAAACATGTAATTTAGAAGATAAAACTGTCATGTTATATATCTTGCTGAAATCAGTAGGACAAACTAATTTGATGAATTCAATGACTTCTACTATATAAATTCACATAAAAACATTTTCTTACTTATCTTTCATTGCAGTTATAGAATACAATAGCCAAGGAAACATAAAAAAAAGGTTAAACTTGGTTTATACCTTGAGATGGCTAAAACATGACAGGACAGCATGCTAGCAAACAGAAACCATGTTAGCTGGGGAAATTGAAGATCATGATATGATTAACAAGTAACAAGTAGAGTTATGGAACTCTGAGAATAGTGTAAGTCATTTGAAGTCTTAATTCTGCCATCAGTGACATATTGTGTCAAACAGAAACAGGCAACATAATCCCTTCTTAGTTAGTTTCACCATTGCCATCAGTTCCCATCTTTCTTCCTCAGGAACATACTCCATGTTATCAAGACCAAAGAGTACAAGGCTGAAGGCCCAGTCTTGACTAAGAAGC
Organism: Arvicanthis niloticus; assembly: GCF_011762505.2. Lineage (NCBI taxonomy): Eukaryota > Metazoa > Chordata > Mammalia > Rodentia > Muridae > Arvicanthis > Arvicanthis niloticus. Next base: position 5,472 of record NW_023045782.1, on the reverse strand, counting down.
TGTCATGTCCTTCTCACAGTAGCCTTCTTCAGGGTGTGTGTGTCCTAAAGTTGCTACTGTGTTTTGTTGTCTTCTCCCTGCTGTGGGTGTCATAGAGATATTACAGGGAGCTTCCAGTCCCCTATCATTTATTTGGGATTTCAAAAGCATCCACGGGCATGAACTCAGCAGCTATCAGGTTCTCTGCATTTCTGATTGGCCTCCAGCAGGCAGATAGCCACGGGATACAAAATAAAATTTTATATCTCTGTTGGTATATATGCATTTTATTAATTCTTTGTACCAATAATATTCTTTCTAATCATTGTGATAATGTATATATATATATATTACATATATATACATTATATATATATACATTATATACATTGTGATAATGATAATATATATTATATAAAGAACTAAAAGATGATACTGATTCAAAAGTGATAGAAAGACAAAAAATAGGTATATAAAAATGAGATGCAAGTCAACAAAGTCATAAGACAGAATAAATGTCTCATCACTAGAGCCATAAAACATAAGGTCACAAACAGATATCACATCATATGTGGATATGTTCAGATAAAACATTTTCATGTCTCTGGTTATGATGATAGCTACACAAGGTTCCATGTGTATGGATGCTTAGACTGTGAGATTGTAAATGTGTAGTCAGCTGCGGTAAAGAACATTTGCTTCAAAGAATATGTATTTATGATTTCATGAACTGAAATAAAACAAAATCAAAACGTCTCCCATCATATTGAAGGTGATTTTAAAATTTCATCACACAAGGCTGACCTGACTCTGACCAAGTGTTGTATCAGAGAGAAACTGTACACAACAAGGAGAAGCACAAATCAGACACTGGGGATCATACTGCAGACCTGAGCATAATGTGGAAAGATGACAGTGTGTGATGCTTTTTAACTTTTATATTTTATAAAAGACATGACAAAAATATACATAATTGTCATAATGGTCAATGTCCAAATTGACTGTTACATCTTTTCAGACCACTGTGGTCTCGTAGATTTCTACTCCACAGCTTACTACATAGGAAGTGGTGATGCAAACAGAGGCTTCTGCTACTCATCAAACCCAGCCCAGTGCTGAGCCTTACCCATGACAGTGTAGCTGAGGACTGGACTCCATCCAGGTTTTCCCTCTTAGTGACTAGAACTGAAAATAGACTAAACTTTATGGAGTTTGGACTTAGTAGGGTTTTCCTTGTGGCTCTCTTCTAAAACATATTGCAAAGAATAAAGTCTATGTTTGTATAAGAGGGCATACAAAGAATGATAGTAGATATATGTGACAGTTTTCTGACTAGTATTATCTCTGCTTTCAGGCATACATGGTGAGTTGCAGATGGTAGAATCTGGAGGGAGCTTGATACAGCCTTGAGAATCTCTTAAACTCTCTTCAGAAGCCTCTGGATTCACCTTCAGTGATTATTGGATTGACTGGAATCACCAAGTTACAGAGAAGGGGCTAGAGTGATTATTACAGGAGTGTCAAACCTATGAAGAGTTGGTGAAGGACAATTTGCCATCTACAGGAACAATTCTAAGAATTTATTGAATCTGCAAATGCACAGTCTGAGAAATGAGGACACTGTCATATATTACCATGGGAGAAACATGGTGAGGAAAGTTGTGATCATTGGCAAAAAACTCTCGACAATGCTCGATCAGAAGTGTAACCCAATACCCACCTAGATGTAAGAACTATCTTTGACTGGTGGATACCCGTGAACATCTGCCTCCATGCCCCCCCTCTTTTTCTCTCTCATCATCTATCTTTTTCTCTCCTTCATCTCCTCTCCTTACTCCATCTCTTCCTCTCGATACTCCTTCCTCCTTAGCTCCTCCTACATATCACCCTTACTGTTAAAATAAACTTTTTTCTCAAAACACAATTAGAGTATAATTATACCAATTTGTACCACTGAGGTAACTGATAGTCCTAATACCCAGTCCATCATTTTGTTTGACTAACCAGAACCTCTGTTATCTCTCCTAACTAAAACATTTAGTTTGAACCTGGCTTTTTTCTTGGCTTTAGAATGAATGGCAGCTGAAAACCATCCACTCAGATCTTTTCTCTCAAAGTAAATAGCCAGGATTGGCTATGAGACTATAGGTCTCAACCCAGTCAGAAATCCAGAATGACTGAGTTAACTGAAATTATGGGAAGCACTAAACCATAGCTTCTAAGACTTAGCCAATTTATAGAGACCGCTGAAACACCTGGACAGCCCCTATACTACCTAACGTTGGAGTATCAAATCTTCAGCCTTCTGGCCCAGAGTCATCTGACAGACCTTAATGATGCAGGATTATTAAGGGCTGATTACTCTGTCTAGGCAGATATAATCAGTCGACTATTCTGCAATTGAGCATTACCAACCATATACAGCCTTTGATTAACATTTTAAAAAAATGTATAAAAGCAAAAAGAAAAAGGGGGCATGGGATAGGGGTTTTCTAGAGACGGGAAATGGGGAAAGGGGATGGCATCTGAAATGTAAATAAAATGTAAAAAAACACAAAAAAAAAACAAAAAACAAAACAAAACAAACAAAAAACTCTCCACAAGGTGCTCATGGCCAGCAGGTGGCACTGTCACACAGAGAGCAGAGAATTGGATAGGCATGTGAATGTAAGTACTCTGTCTGAATAGTTTTCAAATAAATGTCTTTAATTCTTATGGACATTTTTAAATGCAGAGTGCATTTCTTTTCACAACATAGTGCAGAGCACTAACAAGGCAGATATGACTTCCCTGTGGGCACCAGGACTTCATCTTGAGGAACCATGAAACTAACAATTAGTATTAAAACAAATGAAGTTTGGAGCAGGGTTATTAAATTTCAGTGATGATTGAAAACCATGTAAAGGATTTCAGAAACACCTGTGAGAATCCAGGCCTAGGTGTGTTATGGGACCTTGAGAACAGGGCTGAAAAATACATCCTAGGGTACAATGTGCTCAGAATATTAGTTTGGAAAAGAATATTATGAATATGTTATAAATAATATTAAATTTCATGTTCAGAGTTCAGTTTTATTCTGCCTTTCTTTGTGACTGAGTTTTGACAGTTGTACAGCGGCAGATACTCACACTGTATACTTTAAAGCTATTACGCATATTTACTGATAGGGCATTTTTCTTGTCAAGGATGTTCACATTCTTCTCTGCAATGATTAATGGTCTGGTCTTGTCCGGGTTAACTAGGAGACTTGTTCTAACATATTGGTATTGCGTGCTACAGCTTACTTCCTCAGGCTGTAAGGAATGCATCTATATTTCTGGCTCACGTGGTTCTTGGCACTTCCTTTAGTTATGTGATTAAACAGGTTGTCCCATTGCACCACTCTAGCATAAGCAAGGAGGACTGAAGAATAAAAAAGCAGAAAACACTTAACAACGTGTTTCCCAGTGTTGTTAGGATCATAAGTGAATATTTAGAAGTGTGGTGAAACCTGACTGTTAAATTGGTTGCCTTGCTGCTGAAATTAAGAAAATAACCACAAATACCAAGAATGCTCCTTTGAAGATACATAAATAAAACTTTTCTCACAAATTCATTAGTACCTTTGACTGTCCTTCATTTTCTATAAAGCCTCTTGTAGACATTAGGAAATATTCATCAAAGGAGTTCTTCAGAGTAAAATGTATATATGTGTTTCATAACAGATCATTAGATAGTCCCCATTGTTTTATGAACTGGACACACCCCTCACTATGGAAAAAGATAGGAACTCTCATCTTTAGGAAGCCAGAGCAGTGTGAAGATGGGTGATTTCCTGTGAGTATTGTTGTCTCCCTCCTGCAGTTAATCCTACCCCTGCTCAATAATTTAAAAATCAGTTATTTCCTTTGTGGGAGTGAGGAGCTCACACATAACATGATAAATGATGGAAGTGTAGGTAGGGTTATTATGAATCTATTTGGGCAGGGCTCTTTAATATCTACACCCGTCATCCAGAGATCATCCTTCTGCAGTGTAGAGACAGTCCATTGCTGTAACTCATAGGAGCTTCATCAGACAGTATCAATTCCATATTAGACATCTTTTCAGAAATTTATTTGCCTTGGCATTTCAAAGGAGCCAATTATGATCAGGAAGATTCTAAAATCACACACATCACACAGTCATTGTGATGTTGCTATGTCTGATACTGTGATGCTTTGACCCTCAGAAAGCTGACAGAGCATAGAAGGCTCCAGTGTCAAACATGAGCTGAAAGGATGATAATGAATCAGACATATGTAGGATTTCATACACAATATAGAGTGAGATCAGATGCAAAGAAAAAATGTGGATTATTTATTTATTTGTTTGAACAACTCTCATAGATTCTAACCTCATCTTTGAAAGGCCAAGAATGAATTGACTAAACAGGCAGATAACAGATATACATTGAAAAAAAATGAACTTCTTTTCAAATGGAAAAGAGCATAAACAAATAAATATAAATACTTTTTTCAGGTTTTCAACATGTTGATCTATCATAGAAAATGTAAATTAATACGTAGTTTGAGGTTCATCTAATCCAAGAAACAGAAACATTTATTAAAGAAACAAGTGACACAAAATATTGATGAGTAGTGGAGAAAGTAGAAACACCATGCATGGTGCATTTAACCTGTTGTAATTCTATAGCATTTTGTCTGAATGGTCTTCCCCAAAATATAAATCACAAATGTAATGTTATTTATCTACATTACTACTGTACTCTAGTTAAGGACTTGTCTACTGGCAATATAGCAGATCATCTGTGCAGCAATAACAGAGTATGCAAAGATTTAAGAAAGATGTTAACACATACTATGAGTAAATAGGAGAAGAAAACTAGAAATAATTTGATTTAGATCATAATAAGAAATCAGTAACTCAGCAACCCTGAGTTTTCTGAAAAAAAAAAAAAAAAAGGTTGGCACTGACTTGAAGCCTTAAAAACACAGGAGCAAAAAATTTTCTGTGGGGAGGTTGTTTTCTGATGGTATGGGAGGACATATTTAAATGTGATTTCTATATTACTTGTGCTATCTTATTCAAAACACATACTATATAATGCAAGAGAAGCGAGGGATGGTCTGATTTTAATAACAAATGAAGTCATTATCTCTCCTCCCCAGTTTATGAAGGCAAAGCTGGCTCCCTGCATGCAAATGCATCTTCTCACCCTCTAAGTTATATTTCCTCCTGGGTTTGTTTGCAGTTTCTTATATCTCTCTACTGAAGGCTGAATATCTGAAGCTTAAAAGATTAGACTGTTAGTTTCTGTACTTTTTGACAGCCTCTTCCTGGTGAGTGTTTTCCATTACATAAACATGTGTCATGAGGTTTTTCAAATGTTGTGATTGATATAATGGATTCTTCCTCTCTGAAGTATTCCTTTCAGAGGTGACAGCTTCAGAGTCAGGACCTGGGGCTGGTGAACACCCTCTCAGTCACTGTTCCCTCACCTGCTCCGTAACT
>NW_023045781.1:0-8852 GCF_011762505.2 Arvicanthis niloticus | reverse complement strand
AATTAATGTGTTTGCTGTATTGCTTGGAGTATAAGTAACATTTTAGTGTAGGTATGCGCATATGAGTGTGTGCATTCATATAGAGGCCAAATATTTGCACTTCCATATTATTCTCCAGCTATTGTATGAAACAGACCTTCTCTTTAGACCTGAAGCTCATTAATTTGGCTGAATTTAGATAACAATGATGAGTATCAGTACATTATTATTCAAATTTTTCTATCTTTAAATTCTTCCTTGCATTCATTGCCCCTTTTATATTAGGTTTGCTTATTTTTCAAGTAGTTTTGAACAAGTTACAAATATTCTTTAAATATTAATTCTTTGTGAATTTTATGTGGTATAAAAAAATACTTTCAATCTGTCACCCATCTGGAAAAATCTGTCTTCTGTTATCTTCACTGACCCTAATTTTAAATTTGGATTTAGTTATCAGTGTTTATTTTACATATTATGGTTTATATTTTAGGTATTTTAAGAATGCTTTGTATAATTTTAAATTAAAAGCCTCTCTTTTATTTGTTTACTACTATTGACATCCTTCTCACATTTGTATCCTTAATTCTCATTATGAGCCAGATTATTCAACACCAAATTGCTGAAATTTCTTTAGTCATAATGGAATGCAGGTATGTATCATAATTCTGCTTTTGATCTTGGATTCCTCTTTTCTTTTACTTCAGCTATGTATTATATGTATTAGTCTATGGATCTTGGCCATAAATGCAATGGTGTTTGTTATTATTCCATTGTTACATTTAAACTAAAATTAGCTGATATATAATATAAGGCAGACAACATGCCAATTATTATATCTATTTAAACTCTTCTAACACTCAGAAGGGAAAATGAAGTAGATACTATTATTATAGTCATACCATGGGATTAAAATGTGAGGGACACAAAGAGTTATGGAAAGTCAAATAGGTAGAAATTGGTGGAGTAGAGATTAGAATTGTTATATTCTTAGGTTCTTATCTTAAACAATGTGTTAAATCATGCCAACATACTCTATTACTAAGTGTTTCAGTTAAACCATGACCAACACCAACTTGGGGATTGGGAAAGGGGTTTATTTTATCTTATACATTGCAGTACTTCATGATAGAAGTCATAACATTTTTTCTGAACAGGAATATGGAAGCAATAACTGAAGCAGAAGCCATGAAATGATGATACTTACTGTTTTGCTCTCCATGGCTTTCTCAGCCTGATTTTCACATCTAAGACCATCTGCCCACTCCCACATCAAAAGGATGCCTGGTCCAGTTTGAGACCCATGTCATGAAGAGGATCCCACCCCTGACACGGTTCATGATATTTTACTATACTTGCAGATAGGAACCCAGCATAACCACCACTAGAGAGGTTTTACCCAGCAACTGACAGAAATAGATACAGAAATCCACAGTCAAACATTAGGGAGAAGGTTGGGAAATCCTGTGGAAGAGAGAGAGGAAGGATTGTAGGAAGTGTCAAAAACTTTATCAAAAACCCTAATGGTTCAACTAGACGTGGCCCCCTAGTTGTTCACAGAGACTGAATTACAAACCAAAAAAAAAAAAAAAAAACAAGAAAAACAAACAAACAACCCACAAAAAAAACAGAAAATTACACATTAGGGTGGTGTTAACACTATATAATAAACAAATATGTTTTTATGAGAATCAGATGCTATGATTTCACCATAAATTGAGATAAGTTACATAATAAAATTTTTAAATAGTGAATATTCAAAATATTGAAACTATAGATTAGTTATAATGAAATTGCAATGGTTTCATTATTTAAATATTTTATTTCTTGAAAATTATGTATTCTTCACTTGGTCATTTTGTTTTAATGTGAACATTATTGGACCAAGAACCTGTGGCTAGAAAAGGTCATGAGGTCTAGTGTGAGAACCTACTACTATTATTTGTTAAATGAACACAGCATTAACCTGACTCAAAGCTTGTTGATATGCACAGATTACTACATATTAGTGTGTATCATAAACATCATAAGAAGCTGCCTTTTGCAGTTAAGAGCAGTTAACCTAGAGACTTACAACTGATCCCGGTGCAGGCAAAATAATTGCAGAACTCTTAGCCCTAAGTTTTAACATGTATGATCACAGCCTGCACAGCAAGCCTCAGGGATCATAGCAGAAGAGGGGAAAGAAAGGGTTTAGAGCTGGAAGGTGCATCTTTTGGGTATATGCCCAGGAGTGGTGTAGCTGAGTCCTTAGTGTGCTTTGTACCAATTTCCTGAGGACTGCCAGACTGATTTCCAGAGTGGTTGTACCAGCTTGCAATTCCACCAACAATGGAGGAGTGTTCCTCTTTTCTCCACATCTTCTCTGAGGCCCTTGGTCCTGTGGAAGGCTTGATGCCCCAGTTCAGAGTATGCTGGTAGGTGGGTGGGAGTGGGTAGGTGGGTAGGTGGGTGGGAGGGCCCCCTCGTAGAAGCAGGGTAGGGAGACAGGGATTAGGGGGTTTGCAATAAGAAACAGAAAGGGGATAACATTTGGAAATGTAATAAATATACATCTAATTTAAAAAAAGTAAAGAGTTTGGGGGTATGGATGACTCCTAAGAAATGTGATTCCTGCACCCGCAAGGACCTTGAAGATGGCACTGATTACTGAGTTCCTTCTCATATTGGCCATCTCTGCTGGGCATGGACCTACCCTTAACTCCATTTGTAGTCCTTAGGAGACTCCCTCTGAGAAAACCATCCCTTGTGAGTGGTTATCAATTGTAGAGTTTTCTGATTAGGGATGGAGTTAGGGTGTTGACCTTCTCTCAGCGCTGGGATCTGATCTAACCCCAGAGCAGTTCATGCCCTATACATTTTGCCACATCTTCCACTCTCTCTCCTTTTCTGAGACCAGGTATTCTTATATCTACAGATTTGGTCCAATTCATTATCCTCCTGCTTCTGTCTCCTAAACACCAGATTACAGGAAGCACCTCATTGTAATTATAATTCTCTTAACAAATACTCATATATGCATTTTGTGAGTCATGAGGTGCAAATGATTGTTGTGCCTTGTCATTTATAATCCCAATTTGATCTCTATTGTTATATTTCATAACTATGCCTGTAGTTTTTAAAAGGCATGACAGTGAGTTTTTTATTATTTTAGATCCTAAAGACAAGAAGGGTACTAGGTTTTCTGTTAAGTTCATTTTGGTATTTTTAGATGATTATGTACTTATACACCTTATACCATAAATATGTATTTTGACCAAATAGATAACTACATTATTTAAATATATATCTAGCCATGGTAGAAGGCAGATAGATAGCTATATGAACAATTAAGAAAAACGAGGTCATTAATTTGGAAGAGAGCAAGATTACATGGAGGATGTGGAGGGAAGATAAGGAACAAAATATAATGAATTATTCTCTAAAAGTATAAATATTTTAAATATATATATAGGTAAAAAACTTACAAAAATAAATTTTATTCATGAACATTAAACCAAAATATCACATGTTTACATGTATTAATTTATAATTAAATAAAATTAGCATATACTTTTATTTTTTGTCTTGCTATTCATTAGAATTTTTAAATATTTATTTTTTCCAACATGCTGAAAAAGTTTACATCCTAATTTACAGCTTTATTGATACGATATATTTAATTAATAATAAATATATACATTCACAGTGTACAACACAGTGTTTTGATATGTGTATAAATTAGGAAATGATTGTCATTGAGCTAATTTATATATTCATTATCCTCATATAGTAATCTCTGGTGACAATAACTGGTATCTACACTTATATAAAAATTTTTTTAGGTAACTTTGTGCACATAGTAACACATAAAAGGATTACTCAACTCATATTTTCAATAGTATTTCATTTATATATGATATATGATATATATATATAATATAATTATATATATTATAATATATATTATATTATATTATATTTTTCTGTACCCACATATAATCTGGTAACCATTAATGCATTAAGTTTCTTCCCATTTCAACATTATTGTAGGTAGCATTACAGTGAACATGAGACGTAAGGAGTACTTTTAAAACACTGAATTTATTATATAATACAGACACAGAACTTGATCATATGAAAGTTTTATTTATAATTTTTTTTGAGGAATGTACATACTGGTTTTTTCCTAATGTCAATAATAAATTTATTATAAGTAACAAAAGAGCTTATTTTTCTAAGCATTCTTGCCAACACCAGGTCTATTTATAGTTTTTATCAATCTTTTTAATTAAATGTATATATAGTTTTTTCATTATAGCATTTTCATATATAGATTGCTATTTGTTCTCCCTCTGCATTTCCTTCTACCTTTCCTTTGGCTGCCCATGGAGATTTCCATAGTATCTCTCAGAGTAGTCTCCTTTCTGTTTTTCTGTCCTATACACTTCTTCCCTTTTCTTTTCCTTTCCATGACTCCCTTTTTAGTTTCATCAAACACACACACACACATACATACACACACACACCCACACACACACACACACACACACATACACACACCACACACACACACACACACACACACACACGGAAGGGTAGAGAGAGAGACAGACAAAGAGACAGAAAAGTTTGAATTTAAATTTAAAGTTAAAATGTGAGAGAAAAGATACAACCTGTTTTTATGTTTAAGTATGGCTTTATTTCATTTAGCATAATATAACAAAATATAACCAAACATAACTTTAATATATAACATGATATAACTTTCCTGAAAACATCATAAATTTATTTTATGATGAATAAAATCCCTTTGACTATATTACCATATTGCTTTTATTTCATTCTTCTGTTTTGGGTATTGAGGTTGCATACCATTCTAACAATATGGTGGTGGATATTTCATTGTGACTTTGATTTACAAATTTCTGATTGTTAGTTTGTAATAAACAAATTTCATATACCTTGACCAGTTTTACACTTGTTCAGGTAGTATTTTTGTACTGAGTTACTTTTCTCTGTGAGTGTACATATTGAATACTTTATAAGATTGCTTATTGAATAATACAGCATTTACATATGCTTTCTCACACAATTTTATTTTTTTTTTGCTCATTGTTCTATGACAGCTCAGAACCTCTTTGAAAGTATAATATAATCTGACTTATTTATTTTCCCTTTTGTGGCCTGTATTTTTCATGTTATATAAAAATACTGCCAAGATTTTATATATATATATCATACGTATATATATACACTACATATATATGTATATATATATATATGTGTTATATATTGGTATATAATATTAATATATATACTTTTATATTCTATTTCAGGTGATTTGTGCTTCAGTTGATAATCTTTATTTGCTTTCATATTTGTTTCAAATGAATTTTATAAGATAAAAATCTACTTTTCATTTATGCATATGCATATACATTTTTTGCTAAAAATTAATTTAAAAATTAACTTCTCTTCATGCCATACACTTTGTCTTCCTACATTTACAAGAATCATTTGTCTTTCAGTACAAATCAAGCTCCAACATTATATTCCCTGGTGCTCTTTTTCTCCTCAAATTTTATATTTTGTATTTTTTTCCTTGCTTGATTACTTTCATTGTAAACCTCCATAAGAATATGACTAATAGCATTTGTCACAGTCTATATAAAGATTTCTTGAAATCTCTGCCAACAATGTCCAAAATACTTTCCATTCATCCTCAGCAGATTCTTAAGGCAAGGGCAAAAAATCAGCTATATTTTTTGTAAAAGTATAATTTTGTTTCCCTCTGAAACCATTTCAAATGATATCATGGTCTGCATACTGTAATTCAACAGTAATTCAAATCCAAGTCACAAAGTCCTGCATATTTTTCCAAAACACAACATGGCTGTTACATCAATATCCCACTTTTGATACAAAATTCTGTGTTAGTTACTTTTCTATTTGTAAAGACACATAATCACTGAAACAATGCATAAAAAGGAAGTGTTTATTAGGGAGTTTCTTTGTGATTTCGGAGGATTACGTTCATGATTATCTGGCAGAGAACATGGTAGTAGGTGCTATAGCAGTAACTGAGTCTTTTATTCAGATCCACAAGTTCAAGGCAGAGAGACAGTCAATCAGACAGACAGAAACAGAGGAGACAGAGAAACAGAGAGCATTGGGTTTTAAAAATCTGAAATCCCACCAGGAATGTCCATATCTTCTCCAACAAGGCCACAACTTTTAATCCTTCCCAATTAGTTACACCAATGGGAGACATATGAGCCTATGGGAGCAATTCTCTTTTTAAATCCACATTATATAGCTTGTCTTGAATATTTCCTTTTCCTGAGAATCATAGTTTGGTCCTTTTGTGCAATATTTTAAAATGTACGCCTTGGATGTTATTTTTTAGTTTAAAGCATTCCTTGTAGAAATAATTCAGTGACAATTATTCTTATGGCTGTAAACAGAAGTTTAATTTAACCTGGAATTGTGTTGTTTTTATATAATGAATTATCTTTGATTATATTTCAGTGATTTTGTTACTTGTCTAATCATTGTTTTAAATGCTTTTGTTACTTTTAGAATTTTTAAGTCTTTACATAAAATATTCAATGTTTTTTCAATGCATTTACATAATTTTTGTTCTAATCTGCATTTAATATGTTTCAAGTCCAATGAACCATTTCTTTAAATATTTTGTTTATTTCTTTCAGAATTTCATGCAAATTTTGATCATTTCACTGTATTTATTCCCATATCCTCACAGACCAAGTTGCTTTCACTATTCAATCAACCTTGTGTCTATTTTTTAAAAATAAATTTCATTAATTCTGATTCTTACTACCCATAATCTGCTGGATGTGTGGGCTTATTCTGGTATATGGTTGACTACCAGATGCTACACTCTTAGAGAAAAAAATGGTTCTGCTTCTCTGAGTAGCTGTCAGTTAGCAATAGCTTTTCTGTTAGTGTTGAGACTTCATGCCTGGCTCCAGTCTCCAATGTGGAATCTAGTCTGAGTTAAGCTTACATAGACCTTGTACATACTGACAGAACTCAATATAAATTCATACATATAGCTGCCTTGTGTCCAGAAGCTGTTTTCTACTACTCTTTCACTGCCTCTGGCTCTTAAACTCTCTCCCTCTTCTTCTTTAATGATCTCCTATTCCAGAGATGGGTTATGTATGTTCCTCTTAGGGCTGAGCTTTTTGTAGTTTCAATTTTTCTGCATATTGGTCAGGTTGTAGTTCTCTATGTTAATCACCATGTATTGCAAATTGAAGGGGGAATCAGGAGTTTAAATGCATCCTTGTTATATATCAAGCTTTAGACCAAGCATACCTATCTGGACCCCTATCTAATAAAATAACAGGAACAATACTACATAATTGGGGGTGGAAGCATCCAATGGCAACTCCACTGACCAACAACACTAAGGATTTTAGAACTGAACCACTGCTATTCCAGTCCCAATCCCCTCTCCCTCCCAGTTCTCTCCCTTGATCTGCCTCATAGGACTGTTTTATTCCCCCTTTAAAGTGAGATTCAAGCATTCCTTGTTTTAAGGTTCCTTAAAAGCCACAGGGAAGCCAAGTAATTTATACTCCTACCTAGCTCTGAATTCTGTAAGCTACATGAATGGCTGGCCTAGAAAGGATCTGCCCAATGTTGAAGCACTGGGAAGTAATGATACAATTTCTGATTGGATTTAAAACCCTCTTTGTAAGATAAAAACTTATTCCTACAGTGAGAGAGTAAGGGCAGAAACATAACAGACTTACATGAATGTAAGACATCTGTGAATGCATACTGTCATGGCTATTTTTGTTTGTCGATTTGACTATATCTGGAATTACCTAAAACCCAATTGTCTGGGTACACCTGTGAGAGATTTTTAATTAATTAATTCACATTGCATCGCGATTCCAGCCCTCCATCACGGTCCCTACTCATAACCCCACATCCCTTCTCTTCTGAGAGGGTGGCAGCTGCCCTAGGGTATCAACCGCCCCACCCTGGCACATCAAGTCTCTGCAGCACTAGGCTCATTCTCTCCCAACTGAGGCCAGAAAAGGCAGCCAGTTAGGGGAGCATATTCCACAGACAATCAACAGTTTTAGGAATAACCCCCGTTCCAGTTGTTGAGGGACCCACATGAAGACTGAGCTGCACATCTGCTACATATGTGCAGGAAGTCCTATGTCCGCCCATATACAACTCTTTTGTTGGTGGATTCAGTCTCTGATAGGCCCCCAAGGAATCCAGGTTATTTTGATTAGTTTTCCTGTAGAGTTCCTATTCCCTTTGGGGCCTTCAATTCTCCCTCCAACTCTTCCTTAAATGTCCACAAATTTCCATCCAATATTTGTGATCTTTGCAACTGTTTTAGTCAGCTGCTGGCAGAACACTCAAGAGTACAGTTGTCAGACTTCTTTCTGCAAGCATAAAAAGGGTATAATATCATTAATAGGATCAGGGGTTGTGATTACCCCATGGGATGGTCCCTCAGGTTGGGCTGGTTAGTAGTTGCCCATTTCCTTAGTCTCTGCTCTACCCCCCTCCTTTGTATTTCTTGAAGACAGGAAAAAATTTGGAGTCAAAGAGTTTTATGGATGGATTGGTGGTCCCTATCGCTCCAATGAGGTCAGTGCCAGGATATAGGAGGTGGCTCCTTTAAATTCTAAAGTCCCAACTGCTGTGAGTCTGAGCTAAGGCCACCCCCATTTATTCCAGAGAGCCTACCCTTCCTAGGTCTCTGGCATGTCCTTGAGAAGTCTCCACCTCCCAAACTCACCTGCTGCAGACTTCCACTCATTCTCCTGGCCCACTGGCCCTCTCACCTGTTTCTTTCCACACCTGATCCTGAAACCACCACTATACCAGATCCCAATCCC
>NW_023045780.1:0-8871 GCF_011762505.2 Arvicanthis niloticus | reverse complement strand
TTCTTTTCAATCCTCTCTCGGAATTCCCTACTTCACTCTCCTCTCTCTGGAAGCTCTTCTATCCTCTCCTCTCTATGGTTCCCATTCTATCCTCTCCTTTCTCTGGATGACCTTCTGTCTTTTCCTCTCTCTGGATGCATTTCTGTTCTCTCCTCTCTCTGGATGACCTTCTGTCTTCTCCTCTCTCCCGATGCCCATCTATTCTCTCCTTTCTCCACATGCCCTTCTGCTCTCTCCTCTCTCTGGATTCGCTTTCTCTTCTTCTTCTCTTGATGCCCTTCTGTTCTCTCCTCTTTCTAGATACCCTTTTGTACTCTATTCTATCTAGATGCCCTTCTGTCTTCTCCTTTCTCTGTATGGCCTTCTTTACTCTTTTCTGAGGATGCCCTTCTGAGCTCTCCTCTTGCTGGATGACCTTCTTTTCTCTCTTCTCTCTGGAGGCCATTCTGTCCTCTCCTCTCTCTGGAAGCCATTCTATCTTCTCCTATCTCCTGATGTCCTTCTGTCTTCTCCTCTCTCTGGATGCCCTACCATTCTCTCCTAACTCTAGATTCCCTTCTGTCTTCTCCTCTCTCGGGATTCCCTTCTGTTCTCTCCTCTCACTGGATGTCCTTCTGTCCTCTCCTCTCCCTGGATGCCCTTCTGTCTTTTCCTCTCTCCGGATGCCCTTCTGTCACCTTCTTTTTCTGGATATCCTTCAGTCTTCTGCTCTCTCTGGATGCACTTCTGTTCTCTCTTTTTTCTAGATTCTTTTCTGTTCTATCATTGCCCTAGAAGCCCTTCTTTTCAATCGTCTCTCAGGATGCCCTTTGTCACTCTCCTCTCTCTGGATTCCCTTCTATCCTATCCTCTCTATGGTTGCCATTCTATCCTCTCCTCTCTCTGGATGACCTTCTGTCTTTAACTCTCTCTGGATGCACTTCTGTTCTCTCCTCTCTCTGGATGACCTTCTGTCTTCTCCTCTCTCCCGATGCCCATCTGTTCTCTACTCTTTTCGAATGCCCTTCTGTTCTCTCCTCTCTCTGGATTCACTTGTCCCTTCTCCTCCTCTGGATGCTCGTGTTTTCTCTCCTCTTTCTGGATGCTGTTGTGTTCTCTCGTCTCTCTGGATGCCCTTCTTTCCTCTCCTCTGTCTGGATGACTTTCTGTCTTCTCTCTCCCGATGCCCATCTGTTCTCTCCTCTTGCCAAATGCCCTACTGTCTTCTCCTCTCTCTGGATGCCTTTCTGTCTCTGGATTCGCTTCTGTCTTCTCTTGTCTCTTGATGACCTTCTCTTCTCTCTTCTTTCTGGATGCCCTTCTGTCTTCTCCTCTCTCTGGATGCACTTCTGTTCTCTCCACTTTCTGGATTCTCTATTTTTCATTTCCTCTCTCTGGATGCCCTTCTGTCATCTCTTCTCTCTGGATAACCTTCTGTCTTCTCCTCTCTCCCGATGATCATCTGTTTTCTACTCTCCCCGAATGCCCTTCTGTTCTCTCCTCCCACTGGATTCACTTCTGTCTTCTCCTCCTCTGGATGCCTGTCTGTTCTCTTCTCTTTCTGGATTCTCTTCTGTTCTCTTGTCTCTCTGGATGCCCTTCTGTCCTCTCCTCTCTGGAGGGCCTTCTGTCTTCTCCTCTCTCTGAATGCCCTTCTGTTCTCTCCTCCCTTTGGATTCCCTTCTGTCTTCTGCTCTCTCTTCTCTCTGTATGTAAAGACCTCCATACCCTTCCTCAAGCCTCCGGAAATCTCCACCACCCAAAGGTCACAAGAAACCTTACCTAAATGCAATCAGCAGATTCTTTATTAGGAAAGTATGCCGGTGGTCATAACAACAAGCTCTTTAGCTCCAAGAGTAAGGTTTTTGACCCCAAGTCGTGGGTTAAAGGGTCTTTTATAGCATGGGGTGTGGAAAGGAAGGCATTTTCGAGCGTTTACACATGAATGGTTGCATTTTTGCCCACTTACACATGAATGGTTACATTTTTGCGTGGTTACACATGAATGGATGCATTTTCACGTGGTTCCTCATGATTGATTGTTTTACAAATTTTGAACATAGCACTGGGAAGACCAAGGGAGGGGTAACCAATAACAGTGGAACATTTCAGAGGAATCTAGCCCAAATGATCTAGAGTCATGTGAAATCACTCTCCACACTTATTCTTCTCAAAAATGTGGTTTTAACAATGCTATTGTGTTCTATCCTGCCATTTACCAACTATTTCAGATTAAATATCTTTGCTTCTTCCTGCTATAGCCCCACCTAGGTGGCAGCATCTTTTATCTGTGGTCAAGAATGTGTCTTCCTGCCTTTGGCAAGGCTTGAGGAATGTAATTTAGCAAGTGTCCTTCACCTGGAATGTGAAGGCCTGAAATCTTATTTTCAGTTCCGTGTTCTGTAAGGTGAAAAATCTACACATATTTCAAAAAATGGCCTTTATAATTTTTTTCATTTCAGATGGACTTCTGTACTCTCCTCACTTTGTATGCCCTTCTGTCTTCCCCTCACGCGCGATGCTTTTCTATTCTCTCCTCACTCTGGATTTCCTTCTGTTCTCCCATAACATTGGATGCCCTTCTGTTCTCTCCTTTCGCTAGATTTCATTCAGTCCTCTCCTCTATCTGGATGCCTTTCTGTCTTCTCCTCTCTCTGGATGCATTTCTGTTCTCTCCTCTCTCTGGATGACCTTCTGTCTTCTCATCTCTCCCGATGCCCTTCTGTTCTCTCTTCTCTCTGAATGCTCTTCTGTTCTCTCCACACTCTGTATTCGCTTCTGTCTTCTCCTTCTCTGGATGCCCTTGTGTTCTCTCCACTTTCTGGATGCCCTTCTGTTTTCTCCTCTATCTAGATGCCCTTCTTTCTTCACCTCTCTCTGTATAGCCTTCTGTACTATTTTATGTGGATGCCTTTCTTTGCTCTTCTCTCGATGCCCTTCTGTCTTCTTGTCTCTCTGGATGCTGTTCTATCCTCTCCTCTTTCTGGATGCCCTTCTGTCTTCTCCCCTCTCTTGATGCCCTTCTGTTCTCTCTTCACTCAGGATGTCCTTCTGTCCTCTCCTATCTCTGGATTCCCTTCTGTCTTCTCCCCTCTCGATGCCCTTCTGTTCTCTTCTCTTTCTGGATGCGCTTCTGTATTCTCCTCTCTCCGCATACCCTTCTGTCATGCCTCTCTCAGGATGCACTTCTGTTCTCTACTTTTTCTGCATTCCCTATTTTTCTTTTCCTCTCTCTGAATGCCCTTCTGTCATCTCCTCCCTCTGCATGACCTTATGTCTTTTCCTCTCTCCTGATGCCCTTCTGATCTCTCCTCTCTCCAAATGCCCTTCTGTTCTCTCCTCTCTCTGGATTTGCTTCTGTCTCCTCCTTCTATTGATGCCCTTCTGTTCTCTACTGTTTCTGGATGCCCTTCTGTTCTCTCCTCTATCTAAATGTCCTTCTGTCTTCTCCACTCTCTGTATGACCTTCTGTACTATTTTATGTGGATGCCCTTCTTTGCTCTTCTCTCTCTGGATGGCCTTCTGTCTTCTATCTCCCGATGCCCTTCTGTCTTCTCTTCTTTCTTGATACCCTTTTGTCTTCTCCTCTCTCTGGATGCAATTCTACTCTTTTCTATCTCTGGATGCCCTTCTGTTCTCTCCTCTCTCTTGATGCTCTACTGTCTTCTCCTCTCTCTGTATGCCCTTCTAATCTCTCCTCTCTCTTGATGACCTTCTCTTCTCTCCTCTTTCTGGATGCCCTTGTGTTCACTCCTCTCTCTGGATGCCCTTCTGTATTCTCCTCTCTCTCTCAATGTAATTCTAGGCTCTCCTCTCTCTTGATCCCCTTTTTTCTCTCCTCTCTATGGATACCCTTCAGTCTTCTCCTCTCTATGTATGCCATTCTATCCTCTCCTTTCTCTGGATGCCCTTCTGCCTTCTCCTTTCTCTGGATGCACTTCTGTTCTCTCCTCTTTCTGGATTCCCTGTTTTTCTTTTCTTCTCTCTGGATGTTCTCCTGTCATCTCATCTCCCTGGATGCCCTTCTGTCTTCTCCTCTCTCTGGATGCCCTTCTGGTCTCTCCTCTCTCTGGATGCCCTTCTCTTCTCTCGTCTCTCTGAATTCCCTTCTGTCTTCTCCTCTTCCTGGATGCTGTTCTATCCTTTCCTCTCTCTGGATGCCCTTCTGTCTTCTCCTCTCTCGGGTTCACTTCTGTTCTCTCCTCTTTCTGGATTCCCTATTTTTCTTTTCCTCTCTCGGGATGCTCTTCTGTCATCTCCTCTCTCTGGATGACTTTCTTCAACTCCTTTCACCTGATGCCCATCTGTTCTATCCTCTCTCCGGATGCCCTACTGTCTTCTTTTCTCTCTGGATTCCCTTTTTTGTCTCCTCTATCTGGAATTCCTTCTGTCTTCTCTCTGTGGATGCCCTTCGTTCTTCTCCTCTCTCTGGATGCCATTCTGTCCTCTCCTCTCTCTGGATGCCCTTCTGTCTTCTCTTTCTGGATGCATTTCTGTTCTCTCCTCTCTCTGAATGTCCTTCTGTTCTCTCCTCTCTTCCGATGCCCTTCTGTTTTCTCCTCTCCAAATGCCCTTCTGTTCTCTCCTCTCTCTGGATTCGCTTCTGTCTTCTCCTTCTCTGGAAGCCCTTATGTTCTATCCTCTTTCTGGATGCCCTTCTTTTCTCTCCTCTATCTAGATGTCCTTCTGTCTTCTCCCTTCTCTGTATGGTCTTCTGTACTATTTTATGTGGATGCCTTTTTTGCTCTCGTCTCCCTGGATGCCCTTCTGTCTTCTCCTATCTACTTATGCCCTTCTTTCTTCTCCTCTTTCTGGATGCCCTACTGTCTTCTTCTCTCTCTGGATTCCCTTTTGCTCTTTCCTCTCTCTGGATGCCATTCTGTTCTCTCCTCTCTCTGGACTCCCTTCTGTCTTCTCCTCTCTCTGGATGCCCTTGTGTCCTCTCTTCTTTCTGGCTTTCCTTCGGTCATCACTTCTTTCTGGATGTCCTTCTGTTCCCTCATCTCTCTGGACTCCATTCTGTTCTTCTAACATTGGATGTCCTTGTGTTCTCTCCTCTCACTAGATGACATTCTGTCCTCTCCTCTCTCTGCATGCCCTTCAGTCTTCTTCTCTTTCTGGATGCCCTTCAGTCCTCTTCTCTCTCTGAATGTCCTTCAGTCTTCTGCTGTCTCTGGATGGGCTTGAGTTCTCTCTTCTTTCTGCATTCTCTCCTGTTCTCTCATCTCTCTGGATGAGCTTCTGTTCTCTCTTCTCTTGAGATTTCCTTCTGTTTTCTCTTCTCTCTGGATTCCCTTCTGTCTTCTCCTCTCTCTTGACGCCCTTCTGTTCTCTCCTCTTTCTGGAGGCCCTTCTGTTCCCTCCTGTTTCCACATAACATTCTGTCGTCTCCTCTCTCAGAATGCACTTCTATTCTCTCCTCTCTCTGCATTCCCTCTTTTTCTTTTCCTCTCTCTGGATGCCCTTCTGTGATCTCCTCTCTCTGGATGATCTTCTGTCTTCTACTCTATAGCGATGCCCTTCTGTTCTCTCCTCTCTCCGAATGGCGTTCTGTTCTCTCCTCTCTCTGGATTCACTTCTGTCTTCTCCTTCTCTGGATGCCCTTATGTTGTCTCCTCTTTCTGGATGCAATTCTGTTCTCTTCTCTAACTAGATGTCATTCTGTCTTCTGCTCTCTCCGTGTGGCCTTTTATACTATTTTATGTGGATGCCCATCTTTGCTCTCCTATCTCTAGATTTCCTTCTGTCTTCTCCTATCTAATGATGCCCTTCTGTCTTCTCCTCTCTTCTGATGCCCTTCTGTTCTCCCCTCTCTCTGAATGCCCTTCTGTTCTCTCCTCTCTCTGGATTCGCTTCTGTCTTCTCCTTCTCTGGATGCTCATCTGTTCTCTCCTCTTTCTGGATGCCCTTCTGTTCTTTCCTCTATCTAGATGCACTTCTGTCTTCTCCTCTGTCGGTATGGCCTTCTGTACTATATTATGTGGATGCCCTTCTTTCCTTTCCTCTCTCTGGATGCCCTTCTGTCTTCTCCTATCTCCAGATGCCCTTCTGTCTTCTCCTCTTTCTGGATGCCCTTCTGTCTTCTCCTCTCTCTGGATGCCCTTCTGCTCTCTCATCTCTCTGGATGCCCTTCTGTTCTCTCCACTCACCGGATGGCCTACTGTCTTCTGCTCTGTCAGGATGTCCTTCTACTCACTCCTCTCTCTGGATGCCCTTCTGTTCTCTCCTCTCTCTGGATTCTCTTATGTCTTATCCTCTCTCTTAATGTCTTGATGACATTCAGTTCTCTCTGCTTTCTGGATGCCCTTCTGTTCTCTCCTCTCTCCATATGCATTTCTGTCTTCTCCTCTCTCTCTCAATTCCATTCTCGTCTCTCCTGTCTCTGGATTCTCTTTTTTCTCTCCTCTCTCTGGATTCCCTTCTGTCTTCTTTCCTCTCTGGATGCCCTTCTGTATTCTGTATCTGGATGCACTTCTGTTCTCTCCTCTTTCTGGATTCCCTAATTTTCTTTTCTCTGTATGGATGTCCTTCTGTCATCTCCTCTCTCTGGATTCCCTTCTGTCTTCTCCTCTCTCTGGATGCCGTTCTGGTCTCTCCTCTCTCTGGATGCCCTTCTGTTCTCTCCTCTCTCTGGATTCCATTCTGTCTTCTCCTATCTCTAAATGCCATTCTATCATCTCCTCTCTCTGGATGCCCTTCTGTCTTCTCGTCTCTCTGGATGCACTTCTGTTCTCTTCTCTTTCTTGATTCTCTATTTTTTTCCTCTCTCTTAATGGGCATCTGTCATCTCCTTTCTCTGTATAACCTTCTGTCTTCCCCTCTCTCGCGATTCCCAACTGTTCTCTCCTCTCTCTGGATGCCCTTCTGTCTTCTCCTCTCTTTGGATGCCCTTCTACACTTTCCTCTCTCTGGATGCCCTTCTGTTCTCTACTCTTTCTGGATGCCCTTCTGTTTTCTTCTCTCGCCGGATGACCTTCTGTCTTCTCCTCTCTCTCTCAATGCAATTCTGGTCTCTTCTCTCTTTGGATGCCCTTTTTTGTCTCCTCTCTCTGGATTCCCTTCTGTCTTCTCTCTCTGGATGACTTTCTGTTCTCTCCTCTCTCTGGATGCCCTTCTGTTCTCTCCTCTCTCTGGATTCCCTTCTGTCTTCTCCTGTCTCTGGATTCCGTTCTGGTCTCTCCTCTCTCTGGATGCCCTTCTGTTCTCTCCTCTCTCTGGATTCCATTCTGTCTTCTCCTATCTCTAAATGCCATTCTATCCTCTCCTCTCTCTGGATGCCCTTCTGTCTTCTCGTCTCTCTGGATGCACTTCTGTTCTCTTCTCTTTCTTGATTCTCTATTTTTTCCTCTCTCTTAATGGGCATCTGTCATCTCCTTTCTCTGTATAACCTTCTGTCTTCCCCTCTCTCGCGATTCCCAACTGTTCTCTCCTCTCTCTGGATGCCCTTCTGTCTTCTCCTCTCTTTGGATGCCCTTCTACACTTTCCTCTCTCTGGATGCCCTTCTGTTCTCTACTCTTTCTGGATGCCCTTCTGTTTTCTTCTCTCGCCGGATGACCTTCTGTCTTCTCCTCTCTCTCTCAATGCAATTCTGGTCTCTTCTCTCTTTGGATGCCCTTTTTTGTCTCCTCTCTCTGGATTCCCTTCTGTCTTCTCTCTCTGGATGACTTTCTGTTCTCTCCTCTCTCTGGATGCCCTGCTGTTCTCTCCTGTCTCTGGCTTTCCTTCTGTCTTCTCCTCTCTCTTGATGACCTTCTGTTCTCTTTTCTTTCTGGATGTTCTTCTGTTCTCTCCTCTCTCCTGATGCCATTCTGTCTTCTCCTCTCTCTGGATACCCTTCTTGTCTCTCCTCTCTCTGGATGCCCTGCTGTTCTTTCCTCTCTTTGGCTTCCCTTCCGTCTTTTCCTCTTTCTTGATGACCTTCTGTTCTCTCCTCTTTCTTGATGCTCTTCTGTTCTCTCCTCTCTCTGGATGCCATTCTGTCTCTTCTCTGTGGATACCCTTCTGGTCTCTCCTTTCTCTGGATGCCCTTCTGTTCTTTCCTCACTCTGAATTCCCTTCTTTTTTTCCTATATCTGAATGCTGTTCTATCTTTTCCTCTCTCTGGATGCCCTTCTGTCTTCTGTCTCTGGAGTCATTTCTGTTCCCTTTTCCTTCTGGATTCCTTAATTTTCTTACCTCTCTCCGGATGCCCTTCTGTCATCTCCTCTCTCTGGATGCCCTTCTGTCTTCTCCTCTCTCTTAATGCCCTTCTGGTCTCTCCTCTCTCCAGATGGCTTACTGTCTTCTGCTCTTGCTCTGTATACCCTTCTACACTCTCCTCTCTCTGGATGTCCTTCTGTTCTCACCTCTCCTTGGATTCTCTTATGTCTTTTCTTCTCTCTCAATGTCTTGATGACCTTCAGTTCTCTCCTTTTTCTAGATGCCCTTCTGTTCTCTCCTCTCTCTGTATGCCCTTCTGTCTTCTCCTCTCTCTGGATGCCCTTCTGGTCTCTCCTCTCTCTGGATGCTCTTCTCTTCTCTCCTCTCACTGGATTACCTTCTGTCTTCTCTCTCTGGATGCCATTCTATCCTCTCCTCTCTCTGGATGCCCTTCTGTCTTCTCCTCTCTCTGGATGCACTTCTGTTCTCTGCTCTTTCTGGATTCCCTATTTTTCTTTTTCTATCTCTTAATGGGCTTCTGTCATCTCCTCTCTCTGGATGATCTTCTGTCTTCACCACTCTCCCAATTCCCATCTGTTCTCTCCTATCTCCGGATGCCCTTTTATCTTCTCCTCTCTCTGGATGCCCTTCTACACTCTCCTCTCTCTGGATGCCCTTCTGTTCTCTCCTCTTTCTGGATGCCCTTCTGTTTTCTCCTCTCTCCGATGCCCTTCTGTCTTCTCCTCTCTCTC
>NW_023045779.1:0-8880 GCF_011762505.2 Arvicanthis niloticus | reverse complement strand
CTCCTATCTCTGGATTTGCTTCTGTCTTCTCGTTCTCTGGATGCCCTTCTGTTCTCTCCTCTCTCTGGATGCCCTTCTGTTCTCTTTTCATTCTGGATGCCCTTCTGTCCTGTCCTATCTGGATGCCCTTATGTCTTCTCCTTTCTCTGAATGTCCTTCTGTTCTCTCCTCTCTTTGGATTCCCTTCTGTCTACTCCTCTCTCTGGATGCACTTCTGAACTCTCTTCTCTCTGGATGCCCTTCTGTCCTCTCCTCTCACCGGCTTCTCTTCTGTCTTCTCCACTGTCTGGATGCCCTTCTGTTCTCTACTCTCTCTGGATTCCCTTCTGTTCTCCCCCAACATTGGATGCCCTTCTGTTCTCTCCTATCACTGGACGCCATTCTGTCCTCTCCTCTCTCTGGATGCCCTTCGGTCTTCTTCTCTCTCCGGATGCCCTTCAGTCCTCTTCTCTCTCTGGATGTCCTTCAGTCTTTCACTGTCCCTGGATTGGCTTGAGTTCTGTCCTCTTTCTGCAGTCTCTCCTATTCTCTCATCTCTCTGGATGTGCTTCTGTTCTCTCTTCTCTCGGGATGTCCTTCTGTCCTCTCCTCTCTCTTGATTCCCTTCTGTCTTCTCCTTTCTCTTGATGCCCTTCTGTTCTCTCCTCTTTCTGGATGCCCTTCTGTTCTCTCCTCTCTCCGCATACCCATCTGTCGTCTCCTCTCTCAGGTGCACTTCTGTTCACTCCTCTCCCTGCATTCCCTCTTTTTCTTTTCCTCTCTCTGGATGCTCTTTTGTCATCTCCTCTTTCTGGATGACCTTCTGTCTTCTCCTCTTTCCTGATGCCCTTCTGTTCTCTCCTCTCTCCGACTGCCCTTCTGTTCTCTCCTCTCTCTGGATTTGATTCTGTCTTCTCCTTCTCTGGATGCCCTCTGTTCTCTCCTCTTTCTGGATGCCCTTCTGTTCTCTCCTCTATCTAGATGCCCTTCTGTCTTCTCCTCTTTCTGTATGGCCTTCTTTACTCTTCTCTGTGGATGCCCTTCTGACCTCTCTTTGGATGCCCTTCTTTTCTCTCTTCTCTCTGGAGACCATTCTGTCCTCTCCTCTCTCTGGAAGCCCATCTGTCTTCTCCTATCTCCCGATGCGCTTCTGTCTTCTCCTTTTTCTGGATACCCTTCTGCTCTCTGCTATCTCTACATGCCCTTCTGCTCTCTCCTCTCTCTGGATGCCCTTCTGTTCTCTCCTCTCTCCAAATGCCCTTCTGTCTTCTCCTATCTCTGAATACCCTTCTGTCCTATCATCTCTCTGGATGCAATTCTGTCTTCTCCTCTCTCTGGATGCCCTTTGTTCTCTCCTCTGTCGGGATGCCCACCTTCTCTCTCTTCTCTCTGGATGCCATTCTGTCTTCTCCTCCCTCTGGATGCCCTTCTGTCCTCTCCTCTCTATGGAAGCCTTTCTGTCTTCTTTCTCGCTATGCCCTTCTGTTCTCTAGTCTCACCGGCTTCACTTCTGTCTTCTCCTCTTTCTGGATACACTTCTGTTTTCTCCTCTCTCCAGATGCCCTTCTGTCTTATCCTCTCTCTGGATGCCCTTGTGCTCTCTCCTCTCTCTGGATGCCTTTCTGTTCTCTCCTCTCTCTGGATTCCCTTTTGTCTTCTCCTCTCTCTGGATGCTGTTTTATCCTCTCCTCGCTCTGTATTCGCTCTGTCGTCTCCTTCTCTGAATGCCCTTCTGTTCTCTCCTCTTTCTGGATGCCCTTCTGTTCTCATATCAATCTAGATGCCCTTGTGTCTCCTCCTCTCTCTTTATGGCCTTCTTTACTATTTTATTTGGATGCCCTTCTTTCCTCTCCTCTCTCTGCATGCCCTTCTGCCCTGGCTTCTCTCTGGAGTAAATTCTGTCTCCTCCTCTCTCTGGATGCCCTTCTGTCTTCTCCTCTTTCTGGATGCCCTTCTGTTCTCTGCTCTCTCCAGATACCCTTCTGTCCTCTCCTCTCTCCGGATGCCCTTCTGTTCTCTACTCTCCCTGTATGCCCTTCTGTCCTCTCCTCTCTCAGGATGCCCGTTGGTCATCTTCTTCATTTGGATGCCTCCTCTCTTCTCCTATTTACGTACGCCCTTCTGTTCTCTCCTTTCTCTGGATGCTCTTCTGTATTCTCGTCTCTCTGAATGCCATTCTGTACTCTCCTCTCTATGAATGCCCTTCTATCCTCTCCTCTCTCTGGATGCCCATATGTCTTCTGCTCTCTCTTGATGCCCTTCTGCTCTCTCTTCTCTCTGGATGCTTTTCTGTTCTCTCCTCTCTAGGGATGCCCTTCTGTATTCTCCTCTCTCTGGATTCCCTTCTGTCTTCTCCTCTCTTAGGATGCTCTTCTGTTCTCTTTTTTTCTGGATGCCCTTCTGTTCTCTCCTCTCTACGGATGCCCTTCTGTCTTCTCCTCTCTCTGGATGCCCTTCAGCTCTCTCCTCTGTTTGGATGCCCTTCTGTACTCTCCTCTCTCTGGATTCCATTCAGTCCTCTTCTCTCTCTAGATGCCCTTCTGTATTCTCCTATCTCTTTATGTTCTTCTGTTCTCTCCTCTCTCTGGATTCTCTTTTTGTCTTGTCTTTTCGCTGGATGCCCTTCTCTTCTCTTCTCTCTCTAGATGCTGTTCTGTTCTCTATTCTCTCTGGCTGCCTCTCTGTTCTCTCCTCTCTCCGGATGCACTTCTTTCTTCTCCACTCTTGGATGCCCTTCTGCTCTCTCCTCTCTCTGGATTCCGTTCTGTTCTCTCCTCGCTCTGGATTCCCCTGTCTTCTCTTGTCTCTGGATGCCTTTATGTTCTCTCCTCTCTATGGATTCCCTTCTGTCTTCTCCTCTCTCTGGGTGCTCTTCTGTCCTCTCCTCTCTCTGGATGCCCTTATGTCTTCTCCTCTCTTTGGATGCCCTTCTGTTCTCTCCCCTTTCTGTATTGGGTTTTTAATTTCTTCTCTCTCTTGAAGCCCTTCTGTAATCTCCTCTCTCTGGATGCCCTTCTGTCTTCTCCTCGCTCCAGATGCCCTTCTCTTCTCTCCTCTCCTCCGATGCCCTTCTGTTTTCTCCTCTCACTGTATGCCCTTCTGTACTCTTTTCTGTGGATACGCTACTTTCCTCTTTTCTCTCTGGATGCACTCTTTCTTCTCTTCTCTCTGGAGGGCATTCTGTACTCTCCTCTCTCTGGCTGCCCTTATGTCTTCTCCTATCTCGTGATGCACTTCTGTCTTCTCCTCTGTCTGGATGCACTTCTGTTCTCTGCTCTCTCTAGATGCCCTTCTGTCCTCTTCTCCATCTTGATGCCTTCTCTCTTCTTCTCTTTACAGATGCTCTTCTGTGCTCTCCTCGCTCTGGAAGCCCTTCTGATTTCTCCTCTCTCTGGATGCCATTCTGTCCTCTCCTCTCTCTGGATGCCCTTCTGTCCTCTCCTCTCTCTGGGTTCCCTTCTGTATTCTCCTCCCTCTGGATGCATTTTGTTCTCTCCTCCCTCTGAATGCCATTCTGTACTCTCTTCTCTCTTGATGCCCTTCTGTCCTCTCCACTTTCTGCATGTCCTTCTTTCTTCTCCTCTCTTTGGATGCTCTTATGTTCTCTCCTTTTTCTGTATGAACTTCTGTCTTCTCCGCTCTCTGGATTCCCTTCAGTTCTCTCCTATCTGTGGATATGTTTTTGTCTTCTCCTCTTTCTGGATGCGCTTCTGAACTCTCCTCTCCATGGATGCCCTTCTGATCTCTCCTCTCTCTGGATGCCCTTCTTTTCTCTCCTCTCTCTGGATCCCTTCTGTCCTCTCCTCTCTCTGGATGCCCTTCTGCGCTTTCCTCCATCTGGATGCCCTTCTGTCTTCTCCTCTCTCTGGATGCCCTTTTGTCTTCTCCTATCTCCTGATGCTTTTCTGTTTTCTCCTCTTTTTGGATGCCCTTGTGTTCTCTTCTCTCTCTAGATGCACTTCTGTCCTCTCATCTCTCTGGATGCCCTTCTCTTCTCTTCTCTTCTCTCCTGGATGCCCTTCTATCCTCTCCTCTCTCAGGATGCCTGTCTGTCCTCTTCACCATCTGGATGCTGTTTCTCTTCTCCTCTTTCCAGATGCGCTTCTGTGCTCTCCTCTCTGTGGAATCCCTTCTGTATTCTCTTCTCTCTGGATGCCCTTCTGTTCTCTCCTCTCTCTGGATGCCCTTCTGTCCTCTCCTCTTTCTGGTTGCCCTTCTGTATTCTCCTCCATCTGGATGCCCTTCTGTTTTCTCCTTTCTCTGGATGCCCTTCTATCTTCTCCTCTCTCTGCATGCCCTTCTGTCTTCTTCTCTCTCGGGATGCCCTTCTCTTCTCTCCTCTCTCTGGATGCCGTTTTGTTCTCTTCGCTCTACATGAACTTCTGTTCTCTCATCTCTCTGGATGCCCTTATGTTTTTTCCTCTCTCTG
Organism: Arvicanthis niloticus; assembly: GCF_011762505.2. Taxonomy (NCBI): domain Eukaryota; kingdom Metazoa; phylum Chordata; class Mammalia; order Rodentia; family Muridae; genus Arvicanthis; species Arvicanthis niloticus. The sequence goes on along the minus strand of NW_023045779.1, from coordinate 4,472 downwards.
GATGCCCTTCAGTTCTCTCCTCTCTGTGGATAAGTTTCCATTGTCTCCTTTTTCTGGATGCTTTTCTGAACACTCCTCTCCATGGATGACCTTCTGATCTCTCCTATCTCTGGATGCCCTTCTGTTCTCTCCTCTCTCTAGATGCTTTTCTGTATTTTCCTCTATCTGGATTGCTTTCTGTTCTCTCCTCTCTCTGGATCCTTTTTGTCGTCTGCTCTCTCTGGATGCCCTTCTTCACTCTCCTCTCAATGGATGCCCTTCTGTCTTCTCCTTTTTCTGGATACCCTTCTGTTCTTTGTTCTCTCTTCATGCCCTTCTGTCTTCTATTCTCTCTGGATGCCCTTATGTTCTCTCCTCTTTCTGGATGTTCTTCTGTCTTCTCCGCTCTCTGGATACCATTCTATTCTCTACTCTCTCTTGATGCCCTTATGTTCTCTACTCTCTGGATCCCTTCTGTCCTCTCCTCTCTCTGAATGCCCTTCTTCACTCTCTTCTCTCTGGATGCCCTTCTGTCCTCTATTCTCTCTGGAAGTTCTTCTGTCCTCTATTCTCTCTGGAAGTACTTCTGTCCTCTCCTCTCTCTGGATGCCCTTCTTCACTCTCCTCTCTCTGGATGCCCTTCTGTTCTCTCCTCTCTCTGGATTTCCTTTTTGTCTTCTCCTCTCTCTGGATGCCCTTTTCTTCACTCCTCTCTTTATATACCTTTCGGTCTACTATTTTCTCTGGATGGCTTTCTTTTCTCTTGTCTCTCTTGATGCCCTTCTATGCTCTCCTCTCTTTGGATGCCCTTCTGTCCTCTCCTCTCTCTGGATGCTCTTCTGTTTTCTCCTTTCTCACTATGCCCCTTCTTTCTCTCGTCTCTCCCGATACCTTCTGTTTTCTCCTCTCTCTGGATGCCCGACAATTTTCTCCTCACACTGGATACCTTTCTGTCTTCTCCTCTCTCTAGATGCCCTTCTGTTCTCTTGTCTCACTGGATGCCATTCTGTCCTCTCCTTGCTCTGGATGCCCTTCTGTCCTCTTCTCTCTCTGGATGTCTTTCAAACTTCTGCTCTCTCAGGATGGGCTTCTGTTCTCTCCTCTTTCTGGAGTCTACCCTGTTCTCGCATCTCTCTGGATGAGTTTCTGTTATCACTTCTCTCGGGATGTCCTTCTGTCCTCTCCTCTCTCTGGATGCCCTCCTGTCTTATTGTTTCTCTGGTTGCCGTTATGTTCTCTCCTCTCATTGGATGGCAATTTGTCCTTTACTCTCTCTTGATACCCTTCTGTTCTATCCTCTCTCTGAATGCCCTTCTGTTCTTTCCTCTCTCTGGTTGCCCTTGTGTCCTCTTCTCCCTCTGGATGCCCTTCTGTTCTCTCCTCTGTCTGGATTCACTTCTGCCTTCTCCTCTCTCTGGATCCCCTTCTGTTCTCTTCTCTCCCTGGATGCCCTTCTGTCCTATAGTCTCTCAGGATGAATGTATGTCCTCTTCTAGATCTAGATGCCTTCTCTCTTTTTCTCTTTCTGGATGCCCTCCTGTTCTCTCCTCTTTCTGGAAGCCTTTCTGTCTTCTCCGCTCTCTGGATGCCCTTCTGTTCTCTCCTCTCTCTAGATGCCCTTCTGTTCTTTTCTCTATCTAGATGCCCTTCTGTCTTCTCCCCTCTCTGTATGAGCTTCTTTACTCTTTTCTGTGGATGCCCTTCTGTCCTCTCTTCTCTCTGGTTGCTCTTCTGCTCTCTCTTCTCTCTGGAGATCATTCTGTCCTCTACTATCTCTGGATGCCCTCTGTCTTATCCTATCTTTCGATGCCCTTCTGTCTTCTCCTCTTTCTGGATACCCTTCTGTTCTCTCCTCTCTCTTCATGCCCTTTTGTCTTCTATTCTCTCGGGATGCCCTTATGTTCTCTCCTTTCTCTGGATGTTCTTCTGTCTGCTCAGCTCTCTGGATACCATTCTATTCTCTACTCTCTCTGGATTACCTTCCGTCTTCTCTGCCCTCTGGATGCCTTTCTGTACTCTTCTCTCTGTGGATGTGTTTCTGTCTTCTCCTCTATCTGGATGCCCTTCTGTTCTCTCCTTTCTCTGGATGCCTTTTTGAACTCTTCTCTCTATGGATGCCCTTCTGTCTTCTCTCTCTGGATGGCTTTCTGTTCTATCCTCTCTCTGGATCCTTTATGTCCTCTGCTCTCTCTGGATGCTCTTCTGTTCTCTTCTCTCCTGGATGCCCTTCTGTCCACTCCTCTCTCAGGATGCCAATCTGTCCTCTTCGGCATCTGGATGCTGTCTCTCTTCCTCTCTTTCCAGATGCGCTTCTGTGCTCTCCTCTCTCTTGAATGTTTTTGTATTCTCTTCTCTCTGGATGCCCTTCTGTTCTCTCCTCTCGCTGGATGCACTTCTGTCTTCTCCTCTCTCTGGGTGACCTTCTGTCTTCTTGTCTTTCTGGATGCCCTTCTATTCTCTCCTCTCTCTGGATGCCGTTTTTTTCTCTTCTCTCTACATGAACTTCTGTCCTCTCATCTTTCTGGATGCCATTATGTTCTCTCTTTTCTCTGGATAGCCTTCTTTCTTCTCTGCTTTCTTAAGAGCCCTTCATTTCTCACCTCTCTGTGGATGTGTTTCTGTCTTCTCCTCTTTCTGGATGCCCTTCTGAACTCTCCTCTCCATAGATGATCTTCTGATCTCTCCTCTCTCTGGATGCCCTTCTGTTCTCTCCTCTCTCTAGATGCCCTTCTGTCTTTTTCTCTATCTGGATGGCTTTCTGTTCTCTACTCTCTGGATCCTTTCTGTTGTCTGCTCTTTCTGGATGCCCTTCTTCACTCTCCTCTCAATGGATGCCCTTCTGTACTCTCCTATCTCTGGGTGCCCTTTTATTCTCTCCTATCTCTGGGTTCCCTTTTTGTCTTCTCCTCTCTCTCTGGATTCCGTTCTCTTCTCTCCTCACTCTAGATGCCCTTAAGCCCTCTATTCGCTCAGGATGTATCTCTGTTCTCTCCTCTCTCTGGATTCCCTTCTGTCTTCTCCTTTCTCCCTAGGCCCTTCTTTTCTCTCTTCTCTCCCGATGTCCTTCTGTTTTCTCCTCTTTATGGATGCCCGACAATTTTCTCCTCACTCTGGATACCCTTCTGTCTTCTCCTCTCTCTAGATGCCCTTCTGTTCTCTAGTGTCACTGGATGCCATTCTGTCCTCTCCTCTCTCTGGATGCCCTTCTGTGTTCTCCTTTCTCTGGATGCCCTTCTGTTCTCTCCTTTGTCTGGATGCCATTTTGTCTTCTCCTCTCTCTGGATACCCTTCTGTTTTATCCTCTCCCTGAATGCACTTCTTTTCTCTCACCTCTCTGGATGCCATTGTGTCCTCTTCTCTCTGGATGCCCTTTTTTTCTCTCCTCTCATTGGATTCCCTTCAGCCTTCTCCAATCTCTGATGGCCTTCTGTTCTCTTCTCTCCCTGGATGCCTTTCTGTCCTCTCATCTCTCAGGAAGCCTGTCTGTCCGCTTCTAGATCTAGATGCCTTATTTCTTCTCCTATTTCCGGATGCCCTTCTGTTCTCTCCTCTATCTAGAGGTCCTTCTGACTTCTCCTCTCACTGTATGGCTTTCTTTACTCTTTTCTGTGGATGTGCTTCTGCCCTCTCCTCTCTCTGATGCCTTTCTGCTCTCTCTTCACTCTGGAGGCCATTCTGTCCTCTCCTCTCACTGGATGCCTTTCTGTCTTGTCCTATCTCCCGAAGCCCTTCTGTCTTCTCCCTTTTCTGGATACCCTTCTGTTCTCTGCTCTCTCTTCATGCCTTTCTGTCTCCTATTCTCTCTGGATGCCCTTATGTTCTCTCCTCTTTCTGGATGTTCTTCTGCTCTCTGGATACCATTCTATTCTCTACTCTCTCTGGATGACTTTATATTCTCTACTCTCTCTGGATCCATTCTGTCCTCTCCTCTCTTTGGATGCCCTTCTTCATTCTGCTCTCTCTTCATGCCTTTCTGTCTCCTATTCTCTCTGGATGCCCTTATGTTCTCTCCTCTTTCTGGATGTTCTTCTGCTCTCTGGATACCATTCTATTCTCTACTCTCTCTGGATGACTTTATATTCTCTACTCTCTCTGGATCCATTCTGTCCTCTCCTCTCTCTGGATGCCCTTCTTCATTCTGCTCTCTCTTCATGCCTTTCTGTCTCCTATTCTCTCTGGATGCCCTTATGTTCTCTCCTCTTTCTGGATGTTCTTCTGCTCTCTGGATACCATTCTATTCTCTACTCTCTCTGGATGACTTTATATTCTCTACTCTCTCTGGATCCATTCTGTCCTCTCCTCTCTTTGGATGCCCTTCTTCATTCTGCTCTCTCTGGATGCCATTGTGTCCTCACTTCTCTCTGGATGCCCTTCTTCACTCTCCTCTCTCTGGATGCCTCCTCTCTTCTCCTCTTTCCAGATGCATTTCTGTGCTCTCCTCTCTCTGGAAGCCCTTCTGTTTTCTCCTCTCTCTGGATGCTCTTCTTCATTCT
>NW_023045778.1:0-8910 GCF_011762505.2 Arvicanthis niloticus | reverse complement strand
GCCCTACTGTCTTCCTCTCTATCCGAATGCCATTCTGTTCTCTCCTCTCTTTGGATTCCCTTCTGTCTTCTGCTCTATCTGGATGTCCTTCAGCTCTCTCCTCTTTCTGGATTCCCTATTTTTCTTTTCCACTGTCTGGATGCCCTTCTTTCATCTCCTCTCTCCAGATGCCCTTCTGTCTTCTCCTCTCTCTGGATGCCCATCTGTTCTCTACTCTCTCTGGATGCCCTACAGTCTTCTCCTCTCTCTGGATGCCCTTCTATTCTCTAATCTCTCTGGATTCCCTTCTGTCTTCTCCTCTCTCTTGATGCCCTTCTGTTTTCTCCTCTTTCTGGATGCCCTTCTTTTCTCTCGTCTCTCTGGATGCCCTTCTGTCTTCTCCTCTCCCTGAATGTCTTTCGAGTTTTTCCTCTCTCTGGATGCCCTTCTACTCCATCATGTCTATTGATGACCTTCTCTTCTCTCCTTTTTCTGGATGCCCTTCTGTTCTCTTCTAACTCTGGATGCCATTCTGTCGTCTCCTCTCTCTCTCAATGCCCTTTTAGACTCTCCTCTCTCTGCATGCCCTTTTTTTCTCTCCTCTCTGGATACCCTTCTGTCTTCTCCTCTCTCTGGATTCCGTTCTATCCTCTCCTTTCTCTGGATGCCCTTCTGTCTTCTCCTCTCTCTGGATGGACTTCTATTCTCTCCTCTTCTGGATTCCCTATTTTTCTTTTCTTCTCTCTTGATGCCCTTCTGTTCTCTTCTCTCTCTGGATGCCCTTCTGTCTTCTCTTCTCTCTGTATGGCCTTCTGGGCTCTCCTCTCTCTGGATGCCCTTCTGTTCTTTCCTCGCTCTAGATTCCCTTCGGTCTTCTAATCTCTCCGGATGCTGTTCTATCCTATTCTCTATGGATGCACTTCTGTCTTTTCCTCTCTCTGGATGCACTTCTGTTCTCTCCTGATTCTGGATTCCCTATTTTTCTTTTCCTCTCTGTGGATGTCCTTCTGTCATCTCCTCTCTCTGGATGACCTTCTGTCTTCTCCTCTCTACTGATGCCCATCTGTTCTCTCCTCTCTCCGAATGCACTACTGTCTTCTCCTCTCTTTGGATGCCCTTCTATTCTCCCTTAACATTGGACAACCTTCTGTTCTCTCCTCTCACTGGATGCCATTCTGTCCTCTCCTAACTCTGGATGCCCTTCTGTCTTCTTCTCTTTCTGGGTTTATTTCTGTTCTCTCCTCTCTCTGGATGACCTTCTGTCTTATCCTCTCTCTTCCCATGCCATTCTGTTCTCTACTCTCTCCGAATTTCCTTCTGTTCTCTCCCCTCTCTGGATTCCATTCTGTCTTCTCCTTTAATGGATGCCCTTCTGTTCTCTCCTCTTTCTGCTTGCCCTTCTGTTCTCTCTTCTATATAGATGCCATTCTGTCTTCTACTCTTTCTTTATAATCTTATGTAATATTTTATGTGGATGCCTTTGTTGCTCTAGTCTCTGTGGATGCCCTTCTGTCTTCTCCTATCTCCCGATGCCCTTATGTATTCTCCTCTCTCTGGATACCCTTCTGCTCTCTCCTCTCCCTGGATGGCCTTCTGTTTTCTCCTCTCTCTGGATGCCCTTCTGCTCTCTCATCTCTCTGGATGCCCTTCTGTTCTCCCCTCACTATGGATGTGCTATTGTCTTCTCCTCTCTATTGATGCCCTACTACTCTATCCTCTCTCTGGATGCCCTTCTGTTCTCTCCTCTCTCTGGATGCCCTTCTATTCTCTTTTCTCTTTGGATTCCCTTCTGTCTTCTCCTCTCTTGATGACCTTCTGTTCTCTCCTTTTTCTGTATGCCCTTCTGTTCTCTCCTATCTTCAGATGCCCTTTTGTCTTCTCCTCTGTCTGGATGCCCATCTGTTCTCTCCTCTCTCCAGATGCCCTACTGTCTTCTTCTCTCTCTGGATGTCCTTCTATTCTCTAATCTCTCTGGATTTCCTTCAGTCTTCTCCTCTCTCTTGATGCCCTTCTGTTTTCTCCTCTTTCTTGATGCCCTTCTTTTCTCTCCTCTATCTAGATGCCCTTCTGTTTTCTCTTCTCTCTGTATGGCCTTCTGTACTAATTTATGTGGATGCCCTTCTTTGCTCTCCTATCTCCAGATGCCCTACTGTCTTCTCCTCTCTCTGGATGCCCTTCTACTCTCTACTCTCTCTGGATGCCCTTCTGTTCTCTCTTCTCTCTGGATTCCCTTGTGTCTTCTCCTCTCTTTTGATGACCTTCTGTTCTCTCCTTATTCTGGATGAGTTTCTGTTCTCTCCTCTCTCCAGATGCCCTTCTGTCTTCTCCTCTCTCATTCTATGCCCTTCTGGTCTCTCCTCATTCTGGATGCCTTTTTTCTCCCCTCTCTCTTGATTCCCTTCTATCTTCTCCTCTCTCTGGATTCTGTTCTATCCTCTCCTCTCTCTGGATACCCTTCTGTCATCTCCTCTCTCTCTCTCTCTATGCTCTTCTGGTCTCTCCTCATTGTGGATGCCTTATTTTCTCTCCTCTCTCTGGATGCCCTTCTGTCATCTTCTCTCTCTGGATGACCCTTTGTCTTCTCCTCTCTCCCAATGCCCTTCTCTTCTCTCCTCGCGACAGATGCCATACTGTCTTCTCCTCTCTCTGGATGCCCTTCTACTCTCTCCTCTGTCTTGATGTACTTCTGTTCTCTCCTCTCTCTGGATTTCCTTCTGTCTTCTCCTCTCTTTTGATGACCTTCTGTTCTCTCCTCTTTCAGGATGCCCTTCTGTTCTCTCCTCTCTGAGGATGCCCTTCTGTCTTCTCCTCTCTCCGTTAATGCCCTTCTGCTCTCTCCTATCTCTGGATGCCCTTTTTTCTCCCCTCTCTCTGGATACCCTTCTGTCTGCTCCTCTCTCTGGATGCCATTCTATCCTCTCCTTTCTCTGGATGCCCTTCTGTCTTCTCCTCTCTCTGGATGCACTTCTGTTCTCTCCTGTTTCTGGATTCCCTATTTTTCTTTTCCTCTCTCTGGATGCCCTTCTGTCATCTCCTCTCCCTGGAAGCCCTTCTGGTCTCTCCTCTCTCTAAATGCCCTTCTCTTCTCTCCTCTCTCTGGATTCCCTCCTGTCTACTCCTCTCTCTGGATGCTGTTCTACACTCTCCTCTCTCTGGATGCCCTTCTTTCTTCTCTCTCTGGATGCACTTCTGTTCTCTCCTCTTTCTGGATTCCCTATTTTTGTTTTCTTCTCTCTGGATGCCCTTCTGTCATTTCCTCTCTCCGGATGACCTTCTGTCTTCTCCTCTCTTTGGATGTCCTTCTGGTTTCTCCTTTCTCTGGATGTCCTTCTGTTCTCTCCTCTCTTTGGATTCCCTTCTGTCTTCTTCTCTCTCTGGATGCCATTCTACCATCTCCTCTCTCTGGATGCCTTTCTGTCTTCTCCTCTCTCTGGATGCACTGCTATTCTCTTCTCTTTCTGGATTCTCTATTTATCTTTTCCTCTCTCTAGATGCCCTTCTGTAATCTCCTCTCTCTGGATGACCTTCTGTCTTCTCCTCTCTGCCGATGCCCATCTGTTATCTCCTCTCTCCAAATGCCCTTCTGTTCATTCCTCTCTCTGGATTCGCTTCTGTCTTCTCCTCTGGATGCCTTTCTGTTCTCTCCTCTTTCTGGATTCTCTTCTGTTCTCTCCTCTCTTTGCATGGCCTGCTGTCCTCTCCTCTCTGGAGGTCCTTCTGTCTTCTCCTCTCTCCGAATGCCCTTCTGTTCTCTCCTCCCAATGGATTGCCTTCTGTCATCTCCTATCTCTGGATGCCCTTCTGCTCTCTCCTATCTCTGGATGCCCTTCTGTCGTTTCCCCTCTCTGCATGCCCTTCTGGTTTCTCCTCTCTCTGGATCCCGTTCTGTTCTCTCCTCTTTCCGGATGGCCTACTGTCTTCTCCTCTCCCTGGTTCCCTTCTGCTCTCTCCTTTCTCTGGATGTGAAGACTTCCATACATGGGAGACCCTTCCTCAAGCCTCCGGAAATCTTGACCACCCAATGATCACTAGAAACCATACCTGGATGCAATGAGCAGACGCTTTATTAGGAAAGTAAGCCGGTGGTCAAAACGACAAGCTCTTTAGCTCCAAGAGCAAGGTTTTTGGCCCTAGTGGTTGGTTAAAGTGTCTTTTATAGCATGAGGTGGGGAAACGAAGGCATATTCAAGCACTTACATATGAATGGTTGTATTTTAGCGTTCTTACACATGAATGGTTGCATTTTCATGTGGTTACACATGAATGGTTGTGTTTTCGCATGGTTACACATGATTGGTTGTTTTACAAATTTTGAACATAGCACTGGGAAGACCAAGGGAGGGGTAACCAATAACAGTGGAACATTTCTTAGGGATCTAGCCCAAATGATCTAGAGTCATGTGAAATCACTCTGCACACTAATTCTTCTAAAAAATGTGGGTTTTTTTTTTACCATACTGTTGTGTCCTATCCTGCCATTTACCAACTATTTCAGATTAACTATCTTTGCTTCTTCCTGATATAGCCCCACCTAGGTGGCAGCATCTTTTATCTGTGGTCAGGAATGTGTCTTCCTGCCTTGGGCAAGGCTTGAGGAATGTAATCCAGCAAGTGTCCTTCACGTGGAATGTGAAGGCTTGAAATCTTATATTCAGTTCCAGATTCTGTAAAGCAAAAAATCTACACATATTTCAAAGAATGGCCTTTATACTTTTTCATGCTACAGATGCCCTTCTCTTCTCTTCTCACTTTGTATGCCCTTCTGTCTTCCCCTCTCTCGGGATGCTTATCTGTTCACTCCTCTCTCTGGATTTTCTTCTGTTCTCTCCTAACATTGGATGCCATTCTGTTCTCTCCTCCCACTGGATGCCATTCTGTCCTCTCCTCTCTCTGGATGCCCTTCTTTCTTCTCCTCTCTCTGGATGCATTCCTGTAATCTCCTCTCTCTGGATGACCTTCTGTCTTCTCCTCTCTCCCGATGCCCTTCTGTCCTTCCACTCTCCAAATGCCCTTCTGTTCTCTCCTCTCTCTGGATTTGCTTCTGTCTTCTCCTTCTCTGGATGCCTTTATGTTCTCTCCTCTCACTGGATGCCATTCTGTCCTCTCTTCTCTCTGGATGCCCTTCAGTTTTCTCCTCACATTGGATGTCCTTCTGCTCTCTCCTCTCTCTGGAAGCCCTTCCTTTCTCTCCTCTCTCCGGATTTCCTACTGTCTTCTCCTCTCTCTGGATGCACTTCTACTCTCTCCTCTCTCTGGATGACCTCCTGTTCTCTCCTCTCTCTCTGGATTCCCTTCTGTCTTCTGCTCCCTCTTAATGACCTTCTGTTATCTCCTCTTTCTGGATGCCCTTCTGTTCTCTCCTCTATCCAGATACCCTTCTGTCTTCTCCTCTCTCTCCCTCAATGCCCTTCTTTGCTCTCCTCTTACTGGATGCCCTTCTGTCTCCTATGTCCCGATGCCCTTCTGTCTTCTCCTCTCTCTCTCAATGCCCTTCTTTGCTCTCCTCTCACTGGATGCCCTTCTGTCTTCTCCTATCTTCCGATGCCCTTCTGTCTTCTCCTCTTTCTGCATGCCCTTCTGTTTTCTCCTCTCTCTGGATGCCCTTCTGCTCTCTCCTCTCTCTGGATGCTCTTCTGTTCTCTCCTCTCTCCAGATGCACTTCTGTCTTCTCCTCTCTCTGGATGCCCTTCTACTCTCTCCTCTCTCTGGATGCCCTTCTGTTCTCTCCTCTCTCTGGATGCCCTTCTGTCTTCTCCTCCTTCTGGATGCCCTTCTGGTCTCACTTCTCTCTGGATGCCCTCCTGTTCTCTCTTCTCTCTGAATTTTCTTCTGTATTCTCCTCTCACTGGATGCCCTTCTGGTCTCTCCTCTCTCCTGATGCCCTCCTGTTCTCTCTTCTCTCTGAATTTTCTTCTGTATTCTCCACTCTCTGGATGCCCTTCTGGTCTTTCCTCTCTCTGGATGCCCCCCTGTTCTCTCTTCTCTCTGAATTTTCTTCTGTATTCTCCTCTCTCTGGATGCCGTTCTATCCCCTCCTCTCTCTGGATGACCTTCTGTATTCTCCTCTCTCTGAATGCACTTCTGTTCTATCCTCTTTCTGGATTCCCTATTTTTTCATCTCTCTGGATGTCCTTCTGTCATCTCTCTCTGGATGACTTTCTGTCTTCTCCTCTCTCCAGATGCCCATCTGTTCTCTCCTCTCTCCGAATGCCCTTCTGTTCTCTCCTCTTTCTGGATTCACTTCTGTCTTCTTCTCTGGATGCCCTTCTGTTCTCTCCTCTCTCTGGATGCCCTTGTGTCCTCTTCTCTCTGGATGCCCTTCTGTTCTGTCCTCTCTCTGAATGCCCTTCTGTTATCTTCTCTTTTTGGATGCCCTCTGTCCTCTCCTATCTGGATGCCCTTCTGTCATCTCCTCTCTGAATGCCCTTCTGTTCTCTCTTCTCTTTGGATTCCCTTCTATCTTGTCCTTTCTCTGGATGCCCCTCTAAACTCTATTCTCTCTGGATGCCTTTTTGTCCTCTCCTCTCTCTGGCTTCCCTTCTGTATTCTTCTCTTTCTAAATGCCCTTCTGTTCACTCCTCTCTCTGCATTCTCTTCTGTTCTCTCCTCTCTCTAGATTCCTTTCTTTTCTCCCCTAACATTGGATGCCCTTCTGTTCTCTCCTCTCACTGGATTCCATTCTGTCCTCTCCTCTCTCTGGATGCCCATCGGTTTACTTCTCTCTCCAGTTGCCCTTCAGTCCTCTTTTCTCTTGATGTCCTTCAGTCTTCTGCTGTCTCTATATGGGCTTGTGTTCTCTCCTCTTTCTGCATTTTCTCCTGTTCACTCTTCTCTCTGGATGTGCTTTTGTTCTCTCTTCTCTAGGCATGTCCTTCTTTCCTCTCCTCTCTCTGGATTCCCTTCTGTCTTCTTCTCTCTCTTGATGCCCTTCTGTTCTCTCCTCGTTCTGGATGCCCTTCTGTTCTCTCCTCTCTCCGCATAACCTTCTGTCGTCTCCTCTCTCAGGATGCACTTCTGTTCTTGCCTCTCACTGCATTGCCTATTTTTCTTTTCCTCTCTCTGGAAGCCCTTCTTTCATCTCCTCTCTTGGGATGACCTTCTGTTTTCTCTTCTCTCCCAATGCCCTTCTGTTCTCTCCGCTCTCTGAATGCCTTTTTGTCCTCTCCTCTTTCTGGATTTGCTTCTGTCTTCTTCTGCTCTGGATGCCCTTCTGTTCTCTCCTCTTTCTGGATGCCCTACTGTTCTCTCCTCTATCTAGATGCCCTTCTGTCTTCTCCTCTCTCTGTATGGCATTCTGTACTCTTTTATGTGGATGTCCTTCTTTGCTCTCCTCTCTCTGGATGAACTTTGTTCTCTGCCCTCTCTAGATGCCCTTCTGTCCTCTCACCTCTCTGGATGCCATTCTGTTCTCTTCGCTCCCTGAATGCCTTCTGTCCTCTCCTCTCTCTGGATGTCCTTCGGTCCTCTTCTCCACCTGGATGCCTTCTGTCTTCTAATCTTTCTGGATGTCTTTCTGTTCTCTTCACTCTCTTGAAACCCTTCTGTTTTCTCCACTCTCTGGATACCCTTCTGTTCTCTCCTCTTTCTGGATTCCTTCTCTTCTCTCCTCTTTCTGGATGCCCTTCTGACTTCCCCTCTCTCTGAATGCCATTCTGGTCTGTCCTCTGTCTAGATGCACTTCTGTTCTCTCCTCTCTCTGGATGCCCTTCTGTCTTCTGCTCTCTCTGTACGCCCTTCATTTCTCTCCTCTCTCTGGATTTTCTTTTTGTCTTCTCCTATCTCTAGATACCCTTCTGTAATCTCCTCTTTCTGGATGACCTTCTGTCTTCTCCTCTCTTCCGATGCCCTTTTGTCTTCTCCTCTCTCTGGATGCCCTACCATTCTCTCCACACTCTAGATTCCCTTCTGTCTTTTCTTATCTCAGGATTCCCTACTGTTCTCTCCTTTTACTGGGTGTCCTTCAGTCCTCTCCTCTCTCTGGATGCTGTTCTATCTTTTCCTCTCTCCAGATGCACTTCTGTCACCTTCTCTCTCTAAATGTCCTTCAGTCTTCTGCTCTCTCTGGATGCCCTTTTGTTCTCTCCTTTTTCTGGATTCTCTTCTGTTCTCTCATTTCCCTAGATGCCCTTCTGTTCAATCCTCACTCGGGATGCCCTTCTTCACTCTCCTCTCTCTAGATGCCCTTCTGTCCTTTCCTATCTATGGTTGCCATACTGTCTTCTCCTTTCTCTGGATGCTTTTCTGTTCTCTCCTCTCTCCGGAATACCTTCTGCTCTCTCCTCTCTCTGGATGCCCTTCTGTTCTATCCTCTCTCTGGATGTTCTTCTGTCTTCTATGCTATCTGGATACTGTTCTATTCTCTACTCTTTCTGAATGACCTTTTGTCTTTTCTGCTCCTCCTCTTTCTATATGGCCTTCTATACTATTTTATGTGGATGCCCTTCTTTCCTCTCCTCTCTCTGCATGCCCTTCTGCTCTTTCTTCTCTCTGGAGGAAATTATGTCTCCTCTCTATGGATGCTCTTCTGTCTTCTGCTATGACCTTATGCCCTTCTGACTTCTCCTCTTTTTGGATGCCCTTCTCACTCTCCTCTCTCTCTGGATGCCCTTTTGTCCTCTCCTCTCTATGGATGCCTTTCTCACTCTCCTCTATTTCTGGATGCCCTTCTGTCCTCTCCTCTCTCTGGGTTCCCTTCTGTCTTCTCCTCTTTCTAAATGCCCTTCTGTTCACTCCTCTCTCTGCATTCTCTTCTGTTCTCTCCTCTCTCTGGATTCCCTTCTGTTCTCCCCTAACATTGGATGTCCTTCTGTTCTCTCCTCTGACTGGATTTCATTCTGTCCTCTCCTCTCTCTGGATGCCCATCGGTCTTCTTCTCTCCGGTTGCCCTTCAGTCCTCTTCTCTCTCTGGATGTCCTTCAGTCTTCTGCTGTC